>NW_021681448.1:1896-30952 GCF_001412515.2 Diachasma alloeum
GGTCATTTCGTTTTTCGCGATTATCTCGGAAACTATGAGAGATAGAGCCTTAAAACCTAAATTTGGGTTGTTCTATTGGGAGATGGACGGCTCAGAGTTGCGTTTTTCCACTTCCTACACCCTATACAATATAAATTAAATTAATTTTTTTTTATCATTTTGTTTTTCGCGATAATCTCGGAAACTATGAGAGATAGAACCTTGAAACTTATCCCATTCGATTCCTGAGGAAATTTTGGTTCCGTATAGGCAGATGGACGGCTCAGACTGGCGTTTTCCCACTTCCTATACCCTATACAAGATAAATTGAATTAATTTTTTTTGGCCATTTCGTTTTTCGTGATTATCTCGGAGACTATGAGAGATAGAGCATTAAAACCTATTCAATTAAATTCCTGTGGAATCGCTTAACCACTTCACTATTGAATTCATGCCAGTCTCATCAAAGATTGACATGAAAAACTTAGACTTAACTAAGACTTCATGAGAAAAATTCTCAGTGATAAATCATTTTTTTTACCTTTTTGAATTTATATTTCCTGGTTACACTCAACAACGCAACTGAAGTTTATCCATACTACTTTAAACGCATGAAAATATGCGTAGAATGACCTTGAGAAAAAAAAACATTCGTCCACAAAACGAATAAATCCACCCATTGAATTCCATAAACTGAACGCAATCATTTCTTCTTTTAGGTAAAAATATATCACCAAAATGGACTGGCAAAAGTCCCTGAAGAAGAGCCGTTAAAAGACCCATCGAGAAGAAATATAAAAGACGAATCCATTGCCTCGCCTTCTCTCCACCCGCCATAAAAAACACTATTCATAAAAAAATTGCAGAATCACGTAGAATAAACAAGGAGAAGTGGAAATTAAATTAAATCATCCGGAGGAGATAAAAGTGTTTTCTCCACGAAATAGTTGACAACAAACTGGCATGTACTGTCTAAGTGTGGCATGCAGATGCGGTGGTACCGGGGACAATGACGTTGGCGCGAGATGAGACTGGAACTGGGATACAACGGGAATACGACAGCGAGAAGAGGAGGTGGTGGAGGAGACTGGGTGGTGCGGAGGAAGAAGCGCCACAGCCATGTCATGGGAGTCTGTCGCGTCCAAGGATTACCTCGGGTATATAATACCAGACATCAATATTCCTCTTTTTCCCCCCTCCTCCCAGACCGTTTCTCCACGCATCGATACCATTTTTTAACTGACCTGAATACATGAATTGATTTCATTTTTTATTTATGGATTGTTTGTGCGGTCTTTCTTATTTTGGGGGATTTTTTTTTTTACTTGAGGTTTTTGAATTATAAATTTCCTATTTTATACTATTCTTTTGCCTTGACATTGTTTTGAGACGAGAATCGGTGAGAGGAAATTGATTGGATTGTACGGAGACGTTGGACTTTTTGACTTAATTTGGAATTTATATTTAAGCTTTTTGCGGAGAAAACAGTTTGAGTAAAATTACCAAACAATTCATGTAATTGTGAAGCAAAATGCATTTCTAAAGAGCCAAAAAATGCGAGAAAATAGTAATTTTTGGCCGCTGAGTTGAGAAAAGTGACTAAACGTGCGGTTAATTTGTGCCGTTACTCTAAAATTTACTATTCATGCCATAGGTCGGCAGAATCATAAATTTTACATTATTAAATTAATGAGTAATTAAATATCCAAATTTCGTATTATTTTATCAATCAATAATGGAGTTCGAAGAATAACAGTATTTCGCTAGTCGGAAATCTCTTTTAAGACATTTGAAAATATTTGCCCCGTAGTCAATTTACAATCCCATATATTAATTATTTAATTCATAGTTAATTGGAAATTCAAATTATCAATTATTACGATTACCTTTCGTATAGTAAAATTTGCCACGATTTTCCAGTACTTTTCATTCAACTTGTTTCTCTGTGTACAGAGAAAAAACGTTTTGGTTTTTAGGGATATGTCTCTAACTTTCAGTGATCCATCCCTAGTTTTTAGGACTCTATCCGGAATTTTTAGGGATTCGCGATTACTAAATTCGACACCTGCAAACTTCTAGAATTAAATGATCTTGTTACTGATTTTTAATGACATTATCACTCATTTCCAATGACATCGTCACTATTTTTCAGGGAAATGTCAGTGATTTTCAGGGACCCATTTCTAGTTTTTATGAATCTATCGTCAAATTTCAGTGATAGAAATCACTGATGATCGGGGTATTCTACTCAGTGTCCAGTATCACCAATAATTGGTGATAGATTCGTAAAATCAGTGATCGATTCCTGAAAACCATCGACATATTTCTGAAAATAAAAATTTTCAATTCTCTACGTTTATTCAAAGTTTTTTACTCTGAGAAAATGATTATTTTTCTCGACAACGATGTTTCACGAGAAGTTTAATATTTTGTATTATTCTTCTGTATGTGGAAGGATGAAATATTCATCCAGACGATTATTTCGATGACCATACAGTAAAAAATCCAGAGTGAATTTCGACTCTGAGTCCATACCAAACGGAGTGAAAATAAGTCCACACCGTTTTTCAGTGTGAATGCACGGAGTTAATTCATTCCGGAGTGAAATACAGCAAGGGGAGTGAAAATTGGCACTGCCAAGGAGTCATAATGAACATATTAATCAACACAGCTCACTGTGAAAAATAAAAATAGACTCCGTACCAAAATTTGACACCGGGCAAAAGAGTTAATTTTAACAACGGAATATTTCTATTTTTTGACCCCTCACACCAGAGACAGTGACACCGATTTTTTCTACTGTGCAGTGATTTTGCGGGAAATGTGGCGAGACGCTACACCTCAAAATTTTCTCAACATTTCAAACTTTCTCCATTTCTTTGCATTCTCAATGACAGAATAAATTGTTACTTCCCCTTCAATTTCATTCAATACTTTCATTCTCATATCCCCTCACACAAAAGCTATTTGCATACTGGAAGCTTTCTGATGCACAAATAAAGTTACTTACATTCTCATGTCACCAAGAGTATCCTCAAACTTACAAAAGCCAGAGAAAGACAGACTGAGTTTTGGTATTGAAATTAGGATAGTGCATGTACAGTGTAGAAGGGAAAAGTACTTTGGTAACATTGCCACCCAGAATTGTCGTCAGTAAAACCATTTTCCACGGAGATGGAGTGTCAGAGTTACGTACTTTGCGCCAAAAAAAAAAATTCCATTCATTGTTTACACTAATGAAAGGAGTTTTTTTGTGTTTAACTTCTGGAAACTGCAGTAGTCGCATTGCGGTGAGGATGGAGAAGGGTGAGAGGACAGAGAGTAGTGTTTTCTCAGGCGCGTGATTCCATATCCTCGTGGCTGGAATCCACGATGCTGCCACGGGTTTGCAAACTCGGTCTCCGGGCCACTGGCCAAGAACCCTTTATCTTCGGTGATGTATAGTCGTTTCCCCTTCTCTGTTTGTGTCTCTTTCTATCAACAGTCTCACACTCTTCATACCACTTTTTATGCCATTGCTCCATTATCGTAGAAAATCACTTCTTAAAATTGCGCTAATTGAGTTTCACTTCAGTTTTTGTGGAAACATTTGGGTAATTTAATTTATTGAACTGATGAACTCGAGTTGATCGAATTTAGAGCATATTTATGTGCTTTGTGTATATACTATTAGAGAAATTTTGTTATTTTCTGGATATTCGAACGATTTTTAATTTGATTTAGAGAGGAAAACTCATTGAATTTCGCATTTCACTAGAAATTAGACGGAATTTAAAATTTCTGAGCAACAGAAAGGCGAGGATTGCTGAACTTACTTGAAGTTTCAATCAAAATGTACATATGTCGTACGAAAAGACGCTGAATTTTCAATTAATTAAACGTTCAAGAATATTTCAATTTAAAAAAATCCAAAATTTTCCGGAAATAATTGAACTGAAATGTGCATTTTCCATTAATTTTTCTATCAAACGCCGAATTTTCAATAACGAAATAGTTCGAAGTGTCACTCGAGCTGATAAATATTTTTAAGAAGTATACCTAAATTCATAGATCGGCATCAATCATTAGTTTAGTAATATTATGAGATGTTGCACCTTACAATAATTAAAGTTTACTTATTTTTATTGAAAGTTGAAAAATAATAAAATAATGAATAATTTAAATTTTCGATTGACTATGAATTAAATAATTGATAATATCTAATTGTCAATTGAATATTCAGTAAATATGTCTAAATTTCGTAAAAGGGATTTTTGCATTTGACTGAAATTGCGTGAACGCAAAATTCTGGAATTTATAAATTTTGTCACCAATTTCCAGAATAAAGCCACTGATTTTCAGGGACTCCTCTATAATTTCTAAAAATTATAAATAAAAAGTTATCCATCACCAAATTTCAGCGATAAAAATCACTGATGATTAAACATAAAAATTACAGGGTAATTCTAGCCAGTTCGCAGTATTACTAATAAATAAATAAATCGCCTGACCAAGTAAATCGAGCAGATCCCACTGATGAAATTTTCATCGCAAATTCCATAAATATTCTCCCAGAACAATGATCATCCTTTCCCCTTTAATATTCACAAAAATGTTGGAAAAACTTAATGAATACCATTTTCACCCTCACCGCTATTCACCCAGAAATTTCCCCATTCTCTCTCCATTCCATCTCCGCCTCCCTTTGTGCACACCCTAGACGTTAAACGATGGACGCCCAACGAGAACAGGGCGTAACACAATGTGATGCAAAGAAGACGTACACAACATAAATCCAAACCGAGGTTGACTCTCCGTGATGGCTCAAGGATGTTTTACACCACTCAACTCAAACTGCACAATGCACACTTGAGATGTAAACAATTTTTCATTCCCCCCATTCAAACACTTCTTATATTTTTTTTAACGTCTCCCTGGGAATACACATTTCGTTGGATTATAACGTGTTTGTTCATGATGTGCACGGTGGAGTAGGTAACTTGATGGAGGAAATGCGAGGCATCGTAAAACGGAATATAACACAGGGTAACTGGGATATGTGTGATGCAAACGGCGTCATAAACTGACGGGACGATAGTGACGTTTGTATGTACAGCAATGTGGTCATCCGAATACAAATCGTCATGGGCATAATCAAAACCATTTTTCAATGAAAAAATTATAATTTTCGTAGATTGACAGAGATTAAAGGATTCTAGCTTTCAGTGGAAATCTAGGGAGTTCAGTATTCTGTGGTATTGAAATGTACGGAGTACACGAAAACAATATAAACAATATAAATTATTTTGTTCTGTGGAAATAGGGGGAACAGACCAATTGCTGGACGGATAAGGGAAATTCGAGTTTCGTGGTAGGATCTAAAATAAAAGAATCACCCAAATGGGGATATGATGGCGTCCATAGATTCGAGAATATTGTAATTAGCAGAAAAAAATTATTTAAAATGAAAATAACACAAATAATAATTAACTTGAGAAATAGCTGAATGCAACCGTAACGTCGAATTTCTGGACGACTGGGCTATATTTTTTTTATTTATTAAATGTCCATCAATTGAAAAAATAATTGATCACATGATAATTCACAAGTAATATTATTGAAAGTTGAAATACTCAGTACAATTGTCATTTTATTATTTATGGAATATTCAATGGAGGTAGAAATCGTCTAGAAACTAACTCCCGTCCAAAAATTGACCTGTTTACCCTACTTTAGTTCTGAAAACTAGAAACTGAAAAAAAATCGAAAAAAATTATTATTTATTATTTGTTTCGAAAAACTTATTTTCCGAGAAGAAAAATTATCGTCAGTATAATGTACTGGACTACTGTAATATTTGAAATAATCACATTTACAATATAAAATATTACTTTCTTCATATATTAGCGTTTTTACTTTAGTTGTTGTTTTTATAGTCAATTTTGAAAATTCGCAAAAATTTTATTTTTCATACTTCCGGTGATTTTACTGCTTTCCATCTTCATAATCTTTCCCAAGGCACGTCAAATCCCACATTAAATCGTGCCTTCATCGCAAAATCTCTGCAACCCTCATCAAAAACAAGTCTCTATAAATTTCCATGAATTTCCCCAGCATCATCCGATCAATGAAATTCAGTGAAGCAAATGAGCATCAGTAAAATTATGAATATATACTGATGATATACGCATTTTTCGTGGAAATAATTCTGTATTCACGCTTTTTATGTGTGTCGTTAATTTCGCAATGTTATAAAAATGGATTTTTTATGTTTCCGTTGATTTATCTACACGGAGAGACAAATTGGATAAAAATTATATAAAAAATCGTGACGAATTTTAGTGTGCGGAAGACAATTGTGAAGCAAAATATAATTTAATAAAAAACTTTTTGCGGAGGATATCTTACGATTCGATCGCCAAAAAAAATCCACGGATACAAAATATATCCTTCCTGTACAGTGAAATCTCCCGCACCGATAGTATATTTTTTTGTGGCACCCATGTGAAGGAGATGAGGACGGACGAAGGTGAAATTTTATCATATCACGTTTGGTAAAAAAAAATCCTTCTCCATTACAGAAAAATTCCTAGGCATGTGTGAATGATTCCGCAATATTGAGCAGTTATTCGCGTTCACTGAGATAATTTTTGATGGAATTCCGGGTAAATTTTACAGTTTCGATACAAATTACCCTCATGATTAGTCAATTTTTTCTGAGTCAGCGAAAAAAATTATAAAATAGTAGGACAGAAATTCACTACTTCAAACAAAATTGTTTTTTTCTCCTATACCCTTTCGAGTTTTTACGATTGATCCCTTCCCACAAAAATTCCTACACATATGTTAATGAATCCGGAATATTGAGCAATTATTCACGTTCACTGGGATAATTTTTGATGGGATTCCGGGTAAATTTTACGGTTTCGTTACAAATTACCCTCATGTTTAGTAAATTTTTTTCGAGTCAGCGAAGAAAAATGTACTATTTCAAACAAAATTTTTTTTTGTTCTCATATACCCTTTCGGGTTTTTACGGTTCGATCCCTCCCCCCCCCCCACCCTCTGTACCGCATTCATCGAAGGACATCGGAAACCTCACGTGAGGAATAAAACTGTTCAGGTACAGTCGTCTTTGCGAGACTTCCGCTTCACAGCGAAACCGTGAGATTTAGAGTGTCACAAATTTGCCGCCCCCCAGACAGGAATCAAACCCAGATCCCCCATATGCCAATCTCACTCTCGAACCACACAGCCACCGCCGTCGGTCGAGAAAAATTCACTATTCGCCTCGCATTTTTCTCCTCAACATGGAATCCAAAAGACCTAGAAATGGATTCCGTTCCACGATTACTTGACATGTTTGGTCATTTTTCTCCAACTTTTTTCACTGTGTATATTCTACCTCTATAATGCTTCCTACGTGACGTTTGTCCTCCCTACTAGCAAAACATGCTTCGACCCTTGTCATAAAAATAGACATAGCCTCTCTCCATCAGTTATCTATAACGTGCCTCCTTCATCTAATTAATGGAGTTTAACGAAACCAATGAAAATCGGTAAAACGATCAATACAATTTTTGAACGGCTACTACATTTCTATTCCACGTTTCATCATCCACCTTAAAATTTTCGAAGTATGTGATTTTTTATGGTTTTATTCGTGCCTATTCTATCATTTTCACAGTTCTTTCTACATGACATTTATCTTGCTTACTTTCACAGCATGAAAGAAGTCGATTCCCGACATGATTCGGTCCGACTTGATTCAAACCGATTATTCAACTTAATTCAGCGCGATTTTTTTTCTGATATTCATCTGTGAATAACAGCACGAAAATATAATAATTTTTATTTTGTATTGTATCAGAATTCTGGTATAAGTTTTTGAAATTCACTAGAATTTATGGCTAACGTTTGAGATATTTCTTCTGTATGGAAGGAATTATTCTTTTTAAATGCATTGAAACATTTCAGGGTTCTCTCTCTGCCTGGGGCATAAAATAACTGGACTGTTCGAAAGACGCAACATTTTTGTTCTATGTTTATCACTCCTAATACACGGGGATACTTTCCCTCTATCTACAGGAATCTATCCTTCCTGAGTGTAAATAACCTAAAAGGGAGTTATTTCATTCCAGGCAGAAAGCAGTAAAATAGCCTTAACAATAAATACGTCAAAAGTACACTGAACAGGGGTTCATTTTCCGCTAGGGGCTTTTGTCTACCCATCTCATAATTTCGTAAATACATCGTTTTTCTATGATTTCCTTCATTTCTTACTTTTCCATCCCTACAATCCATCCAACATCCCATCTATGTATCTTGCTCACTAACAAAAAAAATTCTCAACCCTCCCGATAACAGTCGCCCTACATCAATTGCCGATGAATTTCGTCAAGCATCGTCTAATGGATGAAATTTCAATGAAATAGAATGTTGATGAATCAGGTCTTATTCTGGAGTAAAAGAAAATATCCTCCGCACAAAAAATGTGTATTTTACCGTTTCTGAAGGATATCTCATCCTCTTTTGACCAAGGGGATACAATAACTGGAATGTTGGAATGATTTAGCATTTTTTTGTCGTGCAGCACCCCTACAGAGAGGGTATTTTTTCCATTTATGCATAATTTCCCATTTCTTGGTGTAAATATTTTAGAACCCGGTTCTTTGATCTCCTAGAAAAAAATGATAAAATACCTATCATTTTTCCTGTGTCCATCTTATAATTTCGTGATTTCTCTTGGAGTTGATCATTTTTTTATGTTCTTTATTTTTATGACTCACGCGAAAAAGAATAATGAGACATCCCCTCCTGCTTCCAGTATTTTGTCCTTTCTCAATATTTCATCCTTTCTGTCGAGGGCATAAAATACTTCGAACTTTTGAATGATTCAGCATTTTTTTGTGTCTCTCCTGAAAAGGGCATATTTTCCTCTATTTAATTCATGGATAATCTCTCCTTTTTTTATGTAAATAATTAAAAACCGAGGTGTTTCATCCCCCAAACAGAAAAGAAAACAATACCTATTTTTTTCCGTGTGTCCATCCCATAATTTCATGAGTATGTTATTATTCTACGGTATCCTTCATTTCTCAATGTCTCATGCTCATTATCCTTCCCACATCACATCTTTCGTTCTCAAATTTTCATCACAAAAATAGTCCCACTCCATCAATCGTCTATAAATTTTTAATATAAAAAAAAATAATTCGGAATAATTCTAAGTATTAATAATTGTCAATGGAGTTCATTCAATGTCATATCTGACATAATCATCGCACAATTCAACATAACTGTAATAACTGTAATTGGAGATGGACTTGGATCACCTGGGAATGACTGACCTAGAGAAATACGCTTATAAAAAATAAATTCTTCTCCCAAGAAAATCAGTAGTGAAGTGGTAAACGGAGATAAGTCGACTTATCTCCCAGTTGAGTTTTTGAGGAATATTTCCGAATCTAAGGTAGATAGCAAAATTTTCGTAATTACATTTGTTGTAGCACTGAATCGGCTCCACAAAAAAGGTTATAACAAAAATTTTGCTATCTTCCTTAGATTCCGAGATATTGATTGAAAACTGGTCAGTAGTCACAATTGACTTATCTCCTTCTACCACTTCGCTACTGAAATGATTCCTTGACGAAAGCAATTTTTTTCCTCACACGGAGAGAAATTTCCAATAAAAATGAAGTATCTTTTCCGTAATTCTAGAGCGAAATGTGGTTGTGGGAAATTTTACCGAACCGTCACGGAATTTTTCCAGAGCGTTCCGTAATTTTTATCTAAACCTTTTGTGAAAAATTACGATACCGTCACTTAAATGTTCTGAGTCAATTCCGTAATCGGTGAGCGAATTGTGAGTTCTGTAATTTTTACTGAACATTTCTCTCCGTGCAGAGATGATCCCCCAGACAGAAAAGGCAAAACTACCCATCATTTTTCGAGTGTCCATCCCATAATTTCATGGGTACATTATTATTCTACGGTACCCTTCATTTCTCAATTTTTCACCCTCACAATCCTTCCCGCATCACATCGATCTCGCTCACTATTTTTTTGCTAAAAATTCTTCAACCTTCACCACAAAAATAGTCTGACTCCATCAATCGTCTATAAACTCCCGCAGCATCATCCAATCGATAAAATTGAGCGAAGCAAATGAACATCGGTGAAATTAAACTTCACAGAGGCGGAATATCGCAGCGTCTAATGGTGAAGCCTAGCTCCCCGAAGAGCCCAGCTTCTGAAACCAATTTTTCACAATTTGAAAGCACTCGAGCGCACACCCTCTAATATGAGTCCAGTGGAGCGTTCTCCAGTCATCCCTCTCCATTTCTCTCATTCCTTTATTGCGATGAAATGTTGTGATAAGTCCGGATATTATTGATCAACACATCTGTGAACGCCCTGTACACCGGAATTTTCAGTTGAACATGGGAGAATAGACGTGTGAATACACAGCGTCACTTGAGAGATTGAAAAGGCCAGATTGATTTGGCTCTGGGGGATGTTGTACAACTGGTGAACGTCAATAACACCAATTACTGGGCGATCCGGGCTTTTGTTTCCACTCTTCCTCCACTGACACTCGATAATGATCATTGGTTTTCCAATTTTTGTTTTTTTTTTGTTTTTCAGGGGCTCTGGAAGCCATCAGCTGTCTGCTACTGCTCTTCTGGGCAGCCCAGATGGGTCGAGACATCCATTGGACGTTTACGAATTCGCAGAGGAGGATTACAGATACCAAAATGGCGATGGTGCCTCTCAGTATCACAACAGCCGGTCGGGCATTGGAATTTGGGAGTGCCTCATGGGCTGCAGGCACAGACTCGATCAGCAGTTGGCGAGGAGAAAGGTGAGCTATTGTGAAATGTAAAGAGAAGAACAGACACGATACAGTAAACAAGACATTGAAACCCGCGAGTTTACCACCCTCGGCTTCGCCTCGGGCACACTGATAGACTGATTCATTTATTCCAAACGAGATTCGTTAACTATTAACGAATGGTAGAGTTGAATATAACCAAATGAATATTCGTTAATAGTTAACGAATGCTTCACTTGAAAGATGAAAATCGAGTCAAACAAGTCTCCTTAACCATCCTTAACTGTTTACTTTTAGAAGGAGTTGATGAAATAAGTGAGAAAAATTTTCATTTTTGAAAATTGGAGGTATTTTTCATGAATAATTGACAAACAATCAATTTCCATCATAAAAATCATTTCAGGAGCGAAGCAGTAAACCGGGTCAAGTCGATTTTAACTGTTGGCCAGTTTTTGACGAATATCTCGGAATCTAAAAGAGATACAAAAATTTTTGTTATAACCTTTTTTGTAGAGCCAACTAAGGATTACAAAAAAGGTCATGAGAAAAATTTTGATATCTCTCTTAGATTCCGAGATACTCATCAAAAAATGGCCAAAAGTAAAAATCGACTTAACCCGGTTTACCGCTTCGCTACTGATTTGTTCTGAACCTTCACAAAGGTTTCCGAAAGTTTAAACAATTTCAATTATTTACTATTATTTACTATTTATTAACAACGAATGTTAAAAAAATAATAATAATTCTGCGCAAAATGTAATTTAAGTGACGCTGAATACTCATGATTTTTTTCCCATTTTTGTCACGCCATTTGATTGACAAATTTTATGATTGGAAATGGTTGAATCTATAGTGTAGTCTATACCAAACTATAAAAGATACTCGAATATCCTTAAATCGAATTCAATGTTTTTTTTCCGAAAAATTCAGCCGAATTTTTTTAACAGTTTTTTTTAACAGATAACACTTAACAATTAAGAGGAAATGCGGTGGGGTGATGAGTGACCCCAGTGCACCCATAGAGTTAAAAAGCTCCTCTGAGCTATTCTCAGTTATCGCAGTTGCGCCTACAAACAAGAACACAAGTGTCCCTGATAATCTCATTCCCCTTTTCCTGAAACTCGCTTCAATGTCAAATCTATTTAAGCCTCCAATCGTGCAAACCAAAACTTCTGTTCCATTTACCCCAGAACAATTCAGGTGAAAATGATAAACAACTTCTCGAACTCGGTTATATTAAGCCACTCCTTTCCGCAGTTTATGTCCTTGACACCTTTCCCCCCAGTATTTTTGTTTGCAATAACACGAGTTCCAGTACTGACAGAGTTATCTTCATCTTGTGTATGCTGACCCAGCGTGAAGAGTTATTAGCATCGATCCAACTAGAGGCCAGAGGTGGCAATTGTGTTAGCCACCCACACATTACCTGCAAAACAATTGGGCCAAGTTCGCCGGTACTCCCCCCTCCACCATTTTGTGTTACAGTTCGATATTTACCATCATGACCCTCTGTCACGATCGTTTTCCCGTTTAGAAATGTGTCAGTCCATCAGTTTCTCCACAATTCTTTGGATTCTCACACTGAAAACATTTTACGATTCTCTACAACTTTAACTTCCTGCTCTGCACTGTACACTCTCAGTTCTTCCTTTGTCTCCCCCCCCCCCAATCCCTGAGGTAGTTTCTAAACGTTGAGAATGGGAGGAGAGAGAAATTACTACAGGGAAAGCTTTTCACGAGTCGGAGCCTCTCAGTTTTATCCCCAGAAAAAAGTGGATGAATACAGAGCAAAGGAGGGGAAATAGAAAATCACATGGGGCGAATGGAAGTTGAGAAGATTTTAGTTTGAATTAAGCTGAGTGGGATGATGTTGTTTGATGTAATGTGATTCTTTATAAGTATAATTGGGAGTGGAGATGGAATTACATGGAGAAATATGAACACTTTTGCTCTGAAATAATGGAAAAACTAGACATTATTTGTTCGTGAAGACATGCCTTTTCTTCATTAAAATCAGGAACAGAATATCATGTTTCTGCATAAAAATTCTGCGTTGTATTGCATGACATTCATCAAAACCAATTTTGTTTATTATTCCATTTCCCGTATACCTTTGGGTTTTTACGATTTCTTATTCCTCCATCGCGCTTTTCCGCATATTTGTTTTTTCCCAAACGTTCTGTCTAGTTTTTCCAAACAATAGTTCTTTGCTGAGATGTTCCCGCGCAATCACCTATCCATCTAGTGACCACGCTCAGCGCTGCTTAGCTTCCGGTAGGGCTTCATCAAAACCAATTATAGAAATGTATGATGAATGGAAAAGAAGTCAATCAATCATTGAGTGATCTTCCCCTTGAAATTCTTTATGTAACCCGATTTGCAATGTAATTTACGAAATTCATGAGGAGTCCATTAATACGTCACTAATTTTTCAAATATTAATTGAAAATTACAATGACAAATAATCAAACAATATTTAAATAATTAATTGATAGTTGATTAATTATTTTTAGGATTTTCGTTAGTAATCACTGATGAATAACTGATTTCAAAGACAAATTTATTTACGAATAAATTATTCATCCGCATATATGGCATATGTGTATCATTATGAACCGCGCTTCTTGCAATGATATCGAGAAATCATGAACTATGTGCCGTTCTCTACACGGAGAGAAATGTTCAGTAAAAATTACGGAAGGCTCTGGAAAAATTCGGTGACAGTTCCGTAAAATTTCTTACAACCACATTTCGCTCCGGAATTATGGAGAAGATACGTAGTTTTTATTGAATATTTATCTCCGTGTATCATGTTCACGTGGGTGAATGAATATCGTGATAAATGCGAAAAAAACTTGAAGCAAGATTATTATACTTGATTCGAGTAGTGCTGTATCGCTGATTTGAAATTTATGAAATTCAGAAATCAAGAGAAATCATTATTATCATTTATATGCTTCATTCTTGATTTGAAAATATTCTAGTATCTTCTTTCGACAACTACATAATACACAGACACACTTTCCCTTATATTCCTTCACCCTACTTATCCTCTGTTTTCTCCCCTTGTTCCAGAGAAAAGAAGAAATAAATTCTAAGTAATTGTGGTAGCCCTCAAGAGTAAGAAACAAGAACTCTAGGATTATGTTCTCGAATAGGGAATATTTCATTATTCCCCAGAACAAAAAAAATGTTTCCTTTGTTCGGAGAGATTTTCCGCTGTGTCAAGTAACACAGAAATTAATCGATGCTCTCCGAAGGACGAAAACTTTTGTTTTCTGTGGGAAGTTTTGTTTATTCACGTTTTGCGATGAGAATAAATTTCAAACGCACGTGTAATACATACGGAATCAACATTCGCTTGGCGAAAAAATTCGATTTTGGCGAAAGTCGACGTTCCCTAGGGAAAAACAGAATATCTAACCCTTTGGCTCCGGATGAAAAAAAAAAATATTTCCAGTTTTTACTTTTTCCACATACTTTCAGAGTTTTGAATAGCCTGTCGCTCAAATCATTGGAATCAACGTTCACTCGGCTAAAAAATTCGATTTTGGCGAAAGTCGACTTTCCCCCTGGAAAAACCGAAAATCTGACCCTTTGGCTCCTGGTGAAAAAAAAAATTATTTCGACATTTGTCGCGCTTCCGGGGGTTTCAGTGGCATCAGAATCGTTAGAAAATACAGAATCAACCTTCACTTAGCTAAAACATTAAATTTCATTTCAAAGGGACAATCTGACCCTTTGGTTCCGGATGGAAAAAATTCTTTCATTTCGACATTTGTCGAGCCTCCGGGGGTTTCATTAGCATCAGAATTGTTAGAAAATACAGAATCAACCTTCACTCGGCGAAAAAATTCAATTTTGGCGAAAATCGTCTTCCACCCTGACCCTTGTCCCACGTGAAAATGAATTTTTTTTTCGTTTTTTCTGTCACCTCCGAGGGTTTCATTGGCATCAGGGGGTCAATAAATACAGAATCAACGTCACTATTTTTAATCACTATTTTTTACTTGAACACCGCCTGCAAACGGGAAGATGAGGGTGGCTAAAATATATTCTGCAACCCTCTCTCCTCGTTGGCTACAAATTTCACCCTCCGCATACATGTTTTCCCCTCCACCCCCTCGTGAAATCCCGAGGTCTCGGTAGCATAGAGGAGGGCTTCTCAGCGCCGAAAAGAACTGGGGATTCGAAAGGTCTCCGGAAAACTACGTCCCAGAACTGACTAGGACCTACCAGGTCAATCTAGTCTGGAGAGATGTTGAAAGACCTGTGTACGTCCAATCAGAACGAAATCCTCGACTCGGGCACCAAATATATAGCGTCTCTTCTTTAATGTAAAGGAGGGAATTTATATATAATTCTTGAAATAATTGTAGAAAGTGTATCGAACCTTTTTTTTCATCACAATGTGTGAAATTTTACGCACGCTCTACGTGCGCACAATCTCACTTTATACACAAGTGATAAAAAAATTTATTTAACTCAAATAAAGTGCTTCTCTGGGTGTGATAAATATCACTTTAACGAATGTGATTATTGCAGACGTTGCCCAACTCCTCGACCAACTAGTGCGTTAATATACTGTTTCCACACGTATTCCTCATAAATCTGACACCTCGTCTGCAGTATATTCCTTTATTTCTCCATCATTTACTCTTCCCCTCTGTCTCCTGCCTCGTTCAGTAGAAAGGAAGAAACGATGCTTGGGTTTTTCCGAGGGACTCTCGGCAATAGGATGTTTTCGCCGCTCTCCTCGAACGCCTTTATTCGGCATTTTGAGGAGAACCACGGATAAAGGGAGCGAAAGAAAATGAATAAAGAAGATAGAGACTGGATTGCGACGCAGATCCCTCGATTCTCACGAAAATTGCTCGTTCCATTCGTCCTCATATATCGTCTGACTAGACACAGGGGTTCTCCCCTTGATGCCTAGCAATTGTATTCCAGCAACTCCATCACGGGAAAGTAAATAACGATATAAAGCAATTACAATTGGAGATGTAATTACGAACCTTTTAGCTTCTTATCGGAGGAAAAAATAAATTCAAGAGAAAATTTATTGTAATATTTCTGTCATTGGAGAATTATAGTATTGGTTTTCCCTTTGAAAATGTCTACTACGGGGATATTTACAGCTGGTGCACTACTTCCTTCTTCTAAACTGAAATGAAAATGAGGAAAATCAAGTAACTAAATTCTTGAATTTGAAAATCCAAGAATTTTCTAATAATTGAAAATTTAGGGTAATTTGTTACTGAATATTCGATTTTGACGGAAAATTCAAGGAAATTGGAAATTTCTTGTTCTCCTCATATTCGAAAGTTTGGAATTCCATTGACATTTAGTATAATTTGAAATTTCATCATTTGTTCTCCTAAATTCTCACGGAAATTGGTTGTTCCGTTCGCCCTCATATATTGTCTGACCAAACACAGGGGCTCGCCCCTTGACGCCTAACAAGTGTATTCCAGCAACTCCAACACGGAAAAATAAATAACGATATAAATCAATTGAAATGAGAGCTCTGATTATGAACCTTGAAGCTTCTTATCGGACAAAAAAAATTAATTAAGGAGAGAATATATCGCAATATTTCTGTCATAGGAGAATTACAGTATTAGTTTTTCCTTTGAAGATGCAAGCCACGACGATATTTACAGCTGGTGCACTTCTTTCGTCTTCAAACATAAAAAAAGAGAAAACTCAAATAACTAATTCTTGAATTTGCAAATAAATAAATATTCGTATTTCGAATAAAGAGTTAAGGAAATTGGAGAATTCTTGTTTTTTTGCTGCTTAAAAATTAGAAATTCCATTAAAATTTTGTCAAATTAGGTTTTATCAATCATTATTAACCCATTCCTCAATTTGAGGAAATCTTTAAAAAAAATTCAAATTTAGTGAAATTTGAAATTTCACCATTTTTTCCCCTATTTCCCCTAAATTCACACGAAAATTGCTTGTTCCATTCGCCCTCATATATCGTCTGACCAGACGCCTGCCCCTTGATGCTTGACAATTGTATTCCAGCGACTGCCGCACGGGAGAATAAGTAACGATATAAATCAAGTGGAATTGGAACTTTGATTACGAACCCTTAAGCTTCTTATCGCAAAAAAAATCTGAGGAGAATTTATCGCAATATTTCTGTAATCAGAAGCATCAAAGTATTGTTTTTCCCTTAGAAAATGCAAGCCACGACGATATTTACAACTCCTGAAGTGCTTCGTTCTTCAAAAATAAAGAAAACTGAAAAGTCACGTAACTAATTCCTGAATTTGCAAGTAATTGGAGAAGTCTCGTTTTCCTGCTGTTTAAATATTTGGATTTCCATTAAAATTTAATCAAATTAGGTATAATTATTAATACATTCCTCAAATTGAGGAAATCTTCAAAAATTTCATCATTTTTCCCCCAATTTCCCTTAAATTCTCACGAAAATTGCTTGTTCCATTCGCTCTCACATATCGTCTGACCAGGAGTTCACCCCTTGATGCCTGACAATTGTATTCCAACGACTGCATCACGGGAGACTAAGTAACGATATAAATCAAGTGGAATTGGAGCTTTGATTACGAACCTTTAAGCTTCTTATCGTAAAAAAAAATACTGGGACGAATTTATTGCAATATTCCTGTCATCGGAGAATTACAGTACTGGTTTTCCCTTTGAAAATGCAAACCTTGATGATTTTTACATGAAATTATATCATTTTCCGTCCCTCGATCAATTTCAATGCCGCTCTGTTAAAAATTGCTATTAAATTGCCTACAGCATTTCAATTTCTGGATTGCGACGCAGCTCCTACCATTCGCTTGATGAAACAAGGGCTGGCCCCATGATGCTTAACAATTGTATTCTTGCAACTCCATCACAGCAGAATAAATAAAGATATGAATCGATTGGAATTGAAGCTGTGATTACGAACCCGTAAGCTCCTTATCGTAGAAAAAAATAAGTTCAGGATAGAATATATCGCAATATTGTTGTCATCGGAGAGTTACAGTATCGGTTTTTCCTCTGAAAAATGCAAACCGTGGTGATATTTACAGCTAGTGCACTTCTTTCTTCTCCTAAACTAAAAAACAGAAAATTCAGATAACTGAATTTTTGAATTTTCAAATAACTGAAAATTCAGTGTAATTTGATACTCAATATATTCAGATTTCGAATGACAATTCAAAGAAATTAAAAAAAAACAATAAGAAAGCGCCTTAACTTTTTTAGATTATTAAAAAATTTCCATTTTCCGGCTATTCAAAAATTTGTAATTCTATTGAAATGTAGTAAAATTGAAATTCTATCATTTTCCTTCCCTCGATCAAATTGAATCTCGCTTTGTCGAAAATTGCTATTAAATTGTATATAGCGTTTCAATTTCTGGATTGTGACATAGCTCTTATAATTCACTTGATGAAACAAGGGCTGGCCCCATGATGCTTAACAACTGTATTCTTGCAACTCCATCACGGCAGAATAAATAAATATATGAATCGATTGGAATGGAAGCTGTGATTACAAGCCCGTAAGCTCCTTATCGTAGAAAAAAAAAATTCAGGATAGAATTTATCGCAATATTCCTGTCATCGGAGAGTTACAGTATCGGTTTTCCCTCTGAAAATGCAAACCTCGGCGATATTTACAGCTGGTGCACTTCTTTCTTCTCCTAATTCAAGAGGATTTATCGGGAATTGAATAGGGAGATTGAACATGAGAGAAAAAATACAGGGAGATCATGGAATATTTGAATAAAAATATATTCCTCGATTCCATTCAGATGAAAATATGATACGGAATCCATCGGATTTTATATCTAAAAAAACGAAACTGCGCTTTGAAAAGTATTTAAAATCCCGACGGTTATCGTTTTGATGCTCCATACGTCTGCATCGAATGTTGATAAATTGTTCGAGATAGAAAAAACCGACTGGATAATGCTGAAAGGGTGAAAAAAATCACCTCACCGCTTGATGTCCTTGGAGGTTCCTTCACAGACATGAAACCGTTCTCTTCCTCGATACATTCTTTTTTCATTTTCTTTTCCCTTTTATCCCGTGGGACAATGGGAAGACATATCGATCGCCGGTAAAGTTAGCATCTGATGGAGTAAAAAAGTTGATTAAATTGTGAATGCAATACACTGGAAAATATCTCCCAGCAATAAACCGAGAGGGAATTTCGTTGGGGATAACAGCGTTAAGTTGTTCGTAGGAGCATAATATTGACAAAAAAATTAGGGGAAGGTGGCACAAAGTGGAAGTTCTCATAGTTTAAAAATCCTAATATCACTGTTTATGAATAAAGATACCAAAAATTGAAAGTAATGACAAACGTTCCACTTGGCCCCACACCCCTCCAATTGTCTTTTGTTTTTGGATTGTCATTCGAAATCTGAATATAATTAGTATCACATTACGCGGAATTCTCAATTGTAGGAAATTTTACGGAACTGTCACGGAATTTTTCCGGAGCGTTCCGTGATTTTTACCTAAATTTCCTGTGAAAAATTACGATACCGTCACTGAAATTTTCTGAGTCGATTCTGTAATCGGTGAGTGAACTGTGAGTTCCGTAATTTTTAATGAACATTTATCTCCGTGTGTTCCATATTTTTTCTGAACTGTTTCTATAAGAGGATGACATGGTGACCAGAAACTCTAACGTCTATCCTCTCAGCGAAATGTACATTTCTTATTGCTTTAGAAAATGTTCATAAACCAAGAATGAATTAATTGTGATGATACTACATCAATAATTTCCCAAAATATCTAAGTAAGGCGCTACAATAAGACAGAGTGATGTCTCGTCGATGATGGCCAGCCAGGCAACTCTCTCACTACTCGGACGTTGATGAATACAGGTCGTATAATTCAATTGACAAGCGTTCGCGTAGTCTGAGCGATTTTGAATTGTCGATTGTCGTAAATTTATAAATTTTAACCAGTGAAATGCTTTTCGCATTTCATAATTATTTGGACTAAATGGTTCACCCTACTCTAGTGGAAAAAGTACGACTGAGTCCGACTTTCACCTTAGAGGGTTGATAGATAAGTAGATTTTCATGATAGGATGAGAGTATCCATCTTCATAATCTCGTTGGAAAACTTGGGGGAAAGTTCGGCGAAATAAACGCTTCTAATTTAAAAAACATTCACAACTCCGAAGTGAATTTATCGATCGCGCACAGTTTGGACTCATCATAAGGGAGAGAGGAGCACATTTCTGGTGAACAAAAAAATCCACTTTCATAAAAAATTTGATGTGTAATTAACATTTCAAAAAAAGTCAAAAGCATTCACAGCATCAACCTTCTCTCATCATCAGAATTTCAGATCATCTCCTTCCCCCGCGCTCCATATTCCTCTCGAACGGATTTTATGAATGAATTAATGACTGGGATGCGATGATTGAGGAGAAGGTATCAATATTTATCATGTTGTTGGGGAGCTTAGGAGTAAGCTCTACAAAATTGATACTTGTGAATTTTTATCTAAATATTCATAACTCGGAAATTAAGTCATCGATTGAGCAGTCTGGGCTCATTGCAAATTGAAAATTGTTCGCAGCTTTAATCTCTCCTCTTATATTACTGAAAATATTCACGAAAATTTAATTGCCTCTGGTTATTATTCCATATTTCCCGTAAATTGTTTTTATGAATAATTTCTTGAGTAGTGTAGGCGGTGTATGTGCCGCCCAGCTAAGCACAAATGATATTTTTTTTGCCTTCAAAACCTTAATTCTGAATAAGAGCGACCATCCTCAAGTCTTCTTCTACTATTCATCTTGGTTTTCTTCAATTATAAATGCTTGATACTCGTGATTCCCAAATTTATTGGAAAGCTAAGAGGGAAGCCGAATGAGTGGTTCTACCGGGATGCGGTAAGACCGCTCAGTATTTCGTATTGTTGGCTTGCATTTGACAAGTGCCACATAGAATAATTTTTCTGCAGAAAAAATATAATCTATTGTACGACAATCATATGATCTGAGAGAACTCCATAGGTTTGTGCTATAGAAAGAATACATTGACAAGGAAAGAATTTTTTTTTTTAATTGTCCCTTCAAAACTATTTAGTTTTACCAATAAAATAACAGTTTTCAGCAAGAAAATGGTAGTTTCCTCTTGAAATTATCATTTGTTTCATGGAAATTATAAGGGTTTATTGGGCAAAGATATACACTAAATAACATTCACGTGGTAAAACCGGAGCCTCATATACTTCTGTTAAAAATAACTGTTAAAAATTTTCGTCTGAATTTTCCGTGCCAAATTCCGGAAATTTTTAACGTGTCGAAGTTCCATTGAAATTTCAGGCAATCTTGTCATTGAAAAATCAAATGTTCCATTCGTTTTCTGTTCAAATAATCTGGAAATCAATAAAATATTTGATTTTTCAGGTCAATTATTCTATGAAAATTTTTAAAAAATCAGGAAAATTCAGGGAAACATTGAAAATTCATGTCACTTAGTTTCTGAATATTCATATTCCTCTGAAAATTCAATCAAATTCTGAAATTTCCATCTCACTCCCGCTGAAAACTCACGAATTTCCGTGAACTCTACTTAAAACTTGAAATTTCATAACCATTTTTTCCCTAAATCCGATTCAATGTCACTCTCACGAGATTTACTATAACATCTTCCACGAGATTCTAAAAAAATCTAACAGTGTGAGAATTCAGTAGCGAAGTGGTAAACCGGTTTAAGCCGACTTATCTTAGTTTTTGAAGAATATGTCCGAATCTAACGGAGATAGCGAAATTTTCGTAATTACATTTCTTATAGCTCTTAATCGGCTCTATAAAAAAGGTGATAACAAAAATTTTGCCATCTCCCTTAGATTCCGAGATATTTATTGAAAACTGGTCAATAGTCAAAATTGACTTATACCGTTCTACCACTTCGCTGAATTGTTTGATAACTCTGTCGTTTTTCTCTCCGTGTAATGAAAAAGGAGTGAAATGCTCTGAGCCGAAGTCGATTTTCCCTCCTCATTTCTCATCCACTGCAAAAAGCCAAAAGTCCCCACAGCTTGATGCACTCCCCCCGATCGAAATATTGACGAACATTAAATCACATTCCCCATTCCCCTCGAACGGTTTTCATGAATAAATTGATAAGTAGGATGACACGACTCGGCGAGAGTATCAATCTTTATCATCTTGTTGGGAAACTTATCGAGACAGTAGCTGGTGGCATTGATTTTCACTTAGTACGTGGGTACCCCCTCCCCGAGTATGAAAATTTTCCCAATGTTCCAACCTACCTCAGACACGTCTTCAACCCAGTATTCAATTGAATTATTCCCCGGTAGATTCTCGAAATGAATTAAACCCAATTCACCCCGTTTTAATTCAATCCAAGTGGAGCCTTGAATTCTTTATCTTCCCGGTGAGACGAGTTAAATGAGGAATAAAATACTGGATTTTTATTTCAATTTGTGTTTCAGAGACTCTCTTCCTCTCTCTCGAGTGTCTCGTCATCTCTTTGTGACTGTCCTACCCCTCGTTATATATTTATTAAATGCCTCACGGCACGTGGGTCTACTCGAGCACAAAGTTCAGGGTTAAATCGATAAAACGGCCTTCCACATGGCTCGGTCTTGGGGAAATCAGGTGGAGGTTGCAAATTTCAAACCCTGTATTTTCGTTTCCCCGCGGAAATACATTCGCTTGATAATCAACTCTCGTTAATTTCCACTGGCACTCACGAGTACAACTTAATCTGACGTCGGACGTAAATGAAAAGAGCAGTCACTCGTGAAATTTATGGTGTAATTATCCTGATTCAACTTCTGAACCGAGGAAAAAAAATTCCCAAGTGAAAATAACGAAAAAAAAAGTCGCAGAATAAAACAATGTCTCTTACATGCAAATGGGAACGCTCCAGCGAAATGGAATTGGCTTGCAAAAACACTGGAAATATTGAAACCCACATACACCATTTTCACCGCACTTTATCCGCAGCGGAAAATCCGAGAAAAAAATGCACAAAAAAATTCCCAACGAGTCGATACAAATATTTTTAGAACGCCGATAAAGCCCGGTAGTACCCCACATTTGTCGATCAGTGGGCAAATATTTACCCCTACAAAGCCCGTCAGTCTCTCCAGGTATTCCCTCTTTTTTTATCTTTCTCGTTCATATTTTTTTTCTCTCCTTTTTATGTTTTTTTTTTATTTTGTACTTTCCCGAGTCGACGAAGGGAGACAAAAAGCTCAGTGTGGCTGGCATGAAACAACAGGAGGGATGCATATCGAGAAACGATTCACTAATTTTTTATTCCTTCTTGATGGCGCCATCATTATTGTATCGAGTCTTTTCATGCCGAATCCGGCGAGGAGAAAAAATAGTTTTAAAAATGTATGCAATTATTGTAATAGGAGAGACTGGAATAAAACAGACGGTTTCATAATTAATATTTCTTCACTAAATTACAAACAAAAAAACTTCGAAAATTAAATAAAAATCCAGAAATTCCCCTTAACGGTTCTCGAGATGTTGCATGATTAAAGACGCTTCATTTAAATCCGCTGTCTCTTATTGTGAAAAAACATAAGATTGTTACTAATTATTTGAGAGTGATGATTACTCCATCAATTTCTTTAAAGGCCACCGAAAAAATTATCCATTGTGTCACCAAACATTCACCCCTATAAAGACTGTTATAGTCACTCTCAATTTTTCCCTGCTTGTTTTTATATTTTTTTCTTCTGTTCTAATGTATCTTTTTCTTTATTCTCTACTTTTCCGACTCGACAGAAGAAAACAAAAAGCCTAGTGTAGCTGGCATGAAGCAACTGGCGGGATCCACATAAAAAAACCACTCAGTAATTTTTTATTCCTACTTGATATTCTTATAATTGTTACATCATTGTTACTTTTATTAGCAGTGCCTCGAATCATGATAATACTCTGAGGAGACATCAGATTAATGATGATGATTCAACCGCGATTCTTATTGTATTGCTTATTATTGTAAGCCTTCATCTGAAATAATAACGATTGACGAAAAAAACGACAAAAATTTTTCAAGTGTTTCCTTTTTTTTAATTCATATTCCTTGATGAATGAAAGATTCCTTTTTGTCTTTTCTCTCCACAAAATGGGACAAAAAGCCCTGTACAGCTGGCATGAAACAACAGGCGGGATGCATATCGAGAAACGATTCATTAAGTTTTTACGCTTTGTTGATACTGTTATCATTGTCATGTCGATTCTTTTTAGGAGATAAATAATTTTCCATTTAGGAGTGTGTTTATCCTCCTCTGCTATCATTAAATTGATAGCAGGGTTCCAAATGGTTCCATTTTGGTTGTTCACTGAATTCTTATGGGCTAAATTAAATCGGTTGAGCAGTTTTCAAGATATTCAATTAGATCGATTTACATGCAAAGTTGAGCCCATTTTCAATACGAACCGATGCAAGGATAAGAGGAAAGTTCATGCCAAATTTTATATTAAAATCTCGATTCGTTTAGAAGTTAGAGTGCACGTAAGGATTCTGAGCAAAAAAAGAATAGAAAAATGAGAATATCTCAAAAGCTCTTTATGAATCGATACATATATATATATTTTTTTTTATTGATTGAGAAAATTTTATGCCAAATTTCAAGTTAATATGAGATAGAAGACAGGGAGATGAATATTTTCAAGAGAGAAATATTAAAATCAGTTGGACAGTATGACAAGATGTTTGCAAAAAATGATTTAAAAGCAAATGTCGATTTCTTTAAAACGACTGATACTATTGGGCTAAAATTGGACACTGAATTAGTCCTCATTAACACTTATAACGTGATGATATTTGAGATTGCTTGAAATTATTCTAGTCCTCTAATTCTTCGATATTCTTAAAGTTGACCACCAGGCGGACACCCACCCATTAATTCAACTGGGACACGGGATAAATAAGAAATTATACTTCAAGTCGAACATTAAAAAATGATTACACATATGAAAACATTTCATAGAAAAAGAAAATATTTATTAGAAGAACCTACCGAATTCGCTAGACAATTCTCTTGGATTACTATTGAACGTTCTATTAGTTTTTGCCGATTCTATTCAAATATTCAATGGAAAATATTCTACAGAAAAAGTCAATGGAATTCGATTTTACTGTACAACTTAGTCTATTGAGATATCGTCTACAGAATTTTCTTGGCTCAAATTTTCTAAGTTTTTTGTTTGATTTTCTTGATGAAAAGAAAAGAAAAATGGAATGGAAAAACTTGTAAAATTTGAGCCGAAAAAATTCTATAGAAAATATCTCAATAGAATCGCCCACAACTAATAGAAAATTCAATAGAAATCCAATAGAGTTATCTAGCGAATTCGGTAGGTTCTTCTAATAAATATTTTCCTGCGTGTAACCCTATGATATAATTCACCTGGAGCATGAATTTTACCTTACAATTTATTTTCAGTTTCCCGAATAAATAACTCATTTCTCACTCACTCTCACTTCAGGTGGAGCAGGGCCTGAAGCTCTACCGTGCCCACAAGCAGCAGGCAGCAGTGAGAAAGTGGCGCGGAGCCCTGAAGTCCATAAGACATCGCGATGACAAGTTTACCCTCCTCGGTTACCTCTACCAAGCCTACATGGACTGGGGAAAATACAGGTAAACCCATATGGTCAACTCGCTGCCCCTCGCGAAAAAAAAATCCAAGAAAACCACTGGGAGAATTTGCATCGTATAATTGCTCACCCGCGACTCTCCAGAATTTCCATTCGCCCCGCGCATTAATATTTAACGCACACGTTTTTTTGATCCCCCCAGAATGTGCATACATTTCCACATATCGATAAAAAAAGGATGATTGTGATGGAGCTGAGCTTCATTTCACCGCATATCCCGTGCAAAGTCAGTCCCTTCCGCTCTATCGAGCACGTCTCTCTTCGCTCACATGCATACATCCAGTGCCCATGCATATTTTAAAGCTCCACTCCATCCCCCACAGACTCTGATACAGCATAAAGTTCAATATATTTCCTGATTCCCAGTATTTTAGCCCCACCCTCCACGCCAACTTCCCGAGCTATTTGCATCGTCGTGAGATTGATTCGCCAAAGGGGAACTCATTTGAGAGACAAAATGAGTTTTAATACAAACAGATGTTAAATCTGATTGGAAAGAAGGACCTCGATGTTTGAGTTGAATTGAGAAACGCAGGCATTGGTGACCACAGAGGGATGCCTATCGGCAAATACCTGTGTCGAGGGATTCACCCACTGTAGTACTGACCCAGTCGAGTGTACCTTGGGAAAACGGTGGATGGCTTGGTTGGAGGACGAGGAGGGGGCGGGGGAGGCGATCTGCAAGCCAGCAACTAGCCTCCACTCGTCCCTCTCCGATCTGGTGCCAGCATCTACCGCCTTCCGGCGTTCTGTTTAAATGCCACACGGGCTTTGTACACTTCGTGCATGCCGGCCGGAATGGAATGGAATCCAATGGGAATCCCTTCGAATCTAATTTCTGGAGGAAAAAATGTAGAATAATCATTTTTGGAATTTACGGAGATAAAGTTCTCATGTTCAGGAACATGTCACTGATTTTCGGGGATCCGTTCCAATTTTTAGGAATTCGCGATTGGGAAATTCAAGGAGTGCGAAATTCTGGAATTCAGTGATTTCTTCACATGAAGACAAAATTTGGAGAAAAATTACCAAACAGGTCAACAGTGTTAAAAATTTTTGTCTGAATTTTCCGTGTCAAATCCCGAAAATTTTTATCATGTCTAATTTCCACTGAAATCTCAAAAATTACCTAAAAAATCGAACCTGTTAATTTCAGTTCAATTATTCCTCGAAATATATTCCGAGGGGCTACTCATTCCATAATTGAGTGACACTATGATTTCGAAATGAAGTCGATTTCGGATGATTTCAGAGGTGATTTCAGTGATTTTGGGAAAATGATTTCGGTGATTTCGAGCGCCACAGGAGGTGATTTTATGATTCCAAATAATTGCATTAATTCGAAATCAGTGATTTTAGAAAAATAAAATTAATAAATTATAGAGGTGGGACAAAACGGGTTGTGTCAAATTATGAAAATCAAAACTGGCAATGATATCTGGCAAATAATAACGCATTTGTTTGATCTCACTCCGCCAATCTTGAGCTAATGAGGATGAAAAGCGATCCATTTTACCATTTTACAATGGCAGTGAGTACGGCATTTTATTATCATCGTTGATAGGCGTGTCAATTTCAAAATCACGAATTACTTGCACGGTTTGTACTACACCAATGGGCCACTGATCGGTGATTTAATTGATTTCAGACGATTTCACGTGATTTCGGAAGTGATTTTGGTGATTTCACGTGATTTCGCAGTGAGTAGTCCCTCGATATATTCTTTAATTTCCAATTAATCACTAATTCAGCGTAATTTGGTAATGAATCTTCATATTCTGAATGAAAGTTTGAGTCAATTGGAAAATTTTCAACCCCCTGGCGATGAAAAGTTCGGAACTCCATTAAACATTCAGTAAAATCTGAAATGTCATGATTTCTCTCCTCCCTTTAAATCCAATTCAATACGCGTCTGTATCTTCGATACAAAAAGAGATTTTCACAAACTCAGTTCATGAAATTGATGATTGAAACATCGCTAAACACTCCATCAGGCAATGAAGATGTTGAGTGCAACTTTGAGGATCGATTTGAGACTTCACCGGTAACTCCCCGGAGGGCATTCAGAGTTTATGTTTGCCAAGATGATAACCCACTTGCTTCTGTTATGTTTGCATTTCCAATAACCTCAGTGGAAATCAGCGTTCCATCCCTTCGCTAAGCTTTTTTTCTATTCCTCTTCCAGTATTTTTTTGACTTCCCAAAGGTACAGACGCTCAACCCCCGGGGAACAGCCAGATGGTGATTTAATCCATGTCAATGAGGGATAAAAAACGTAAATATCGAGGATGTGAAACAATAAAAGCTGCATTGTATTTTCCGAGAAATGGTTGCACAAACCACTGGGTATTATCTGTAGTGAATTCTAGTGGAATATTCGAAATGCCTGGTAGGAGCCGGTTTAACTGCCTTTTCTGGCCACCGAAATCCCAGACATTCCTGATGGAGACGTGAAATTCCGAAAGACTATCCAACAAAAACATGAATTTACATGGGAAATTTTTTGAATTAAACAGAGAAACATAATCCCGAAATGGAGAATATCAAAAACTAGAGAAATGTATCGACTCAGGTTAATTCAAGCGTCGATTACTCGCTCAATGAGCGCGGCGCCGCCCATTTTCATTTTTTTATATTTTAGCGTGTTTCGCGACACTTGAAAATTCTGAAAAAAATTGAGTTCCCCATTCAATTCTTTTATTAAGCGTTGGCGTTATCCATTTTTTTCTCGGGGAATTTGTTTAGCTAAAGAAAGAAAAGAAACGCCGAACGGAGAGAAACGCGGCGCCGCGCGGTGCGAGTGAGTCCCTGTCGACCTCTCGAGCGACAGTGTTGCAACATTCACTGCCACACTGTTTTGAGGCCTTCATTACTTCAGACGAAGAATAATGCATTTTCTGTACTGCTTCTCACGATTTCTCGTCTGGGAATTGGTATTACATACTTCCCAAACTCGAAAACTTGAAAATCACTACAGAAAAATATTGTTCCTGGGCTGTCGCGATGGGTTTTTTTTACTCGTGTGGTTGGTCACTCCTCGCCTACGGCTCGGAGGCCAACGCCACACGAGTAAAAAATCCCTTCGCAACAGGCCGGAAAAATACTATTTCAAGGGGGATATAAGGGCTTCCTCCCGAGTCGAATAATTGGACCTGACAAATTCTACTTAGGTCTCTCCGTTCAGAACTGGATAGGTCTTGGGAAGCCTCTTCCCAAGTGCTTCCGAGACCTTTCTACCTCTGGTTATGTCCCACTTCAGCACTTGTTAGGTGTAAGCAGGACTTGCATTCAGACTTTCCAAATCCTTGCCGGTCCCCGTAATTCTATGGGCCTATATTAAATCTGCGTTCATATCCCTATTTACTCATGCGTTATTGAAATAAAAAATGCAATTATTGTTTTTTTTTTAATCTCGAAAATCGACATTTCACGGGAGGGTGGAGGGGAGATGCATGTATGCGGAGGCTTGACATTTTTATCCAACAAGCGGAGAAGGTTGCAGAATCTATTCTAACCACTCTTGCCCCTCCGCTTGCATGCCTTGTCCAAATAAAAAAAGAAAGTGTTAACAAATCTGACCCTTGCTCCAAGTAAAAACCGAAAATCTGACCCTGTGG
>NW_021681448.1:33087-128643 GCF_001412515.2 Diachasma alloeum
TTTTTTTTCCCCATTTCTGTCACCTCCGAGGGTTTCATTGGCATCAGGGGGTCAATAAATACAGAATCAACGTTCACTATTTTTTATTTAAACACCGCCTGCAAACGGGGAGATGAGGGTGGCTAAAATATATTCTGCAACCCTGTCTCCTCGTTGGCTACAAATTTCAACCCTCCGCATACATGCCTTCCCCTTCACCCGGTCGTAAAATCACGCGTTCTCGGTAGCATCGAGGAGGGCTTCTCAGGACCGAAAAGAACTGAGGATTCGAATGGTCTCTGGAAAAGTACGTCGCAGAACTTATTCGGACTTACCAGGTCCATTTAGGTCTGGAGAGATCTTGAAAGACCTGTGTACGTCCAATCAGAACCAAATCCTCGACTCGGGCTTACAACGGGGAGCTCCAGTATGGAAGCGACCTAGCCCCGATGATGCAGACTGAAATGTTTGCGAAACGTCGGCAAGAAGCTGAATCTAGACGCGACATCCATCCGGAAGCTATAATAAATAATAATGTTATCCGCGAAAGTCTCAAAACTCAAAATAATGCATTTTCTTTGCTTTAGAACAATTCGTTTCTATTATTTCGGTAAATTTCCAATTAATATTCTCTAAAAATCATTTGAGACCCTTCGGTGGAGGATAAAGCCACCAGAATTAGAAGAATAAGAAGGAGAATAAGAAGAAGAAGAAGAAGAGACCCTTGAGGGTGGCAGAAACTGGGTCAGTAGCAATGACTGGGGCGTTGGCGGTAATTGAAGAAAAAATAGGTTTCATTATCTCTACAGTTGCGTAAAATCCAGTGATTTCCACATTTACCTCCGAAAGGCCTGTGAAAAACGAAGAAATACCGAGTCAGAACCCGTAAATTCAATACAAATCCAATCACACTAATGACTAACACCGGGTAATTCTAGGATGGTTACAATTTGTCTCTCAAATCTCACGCGGCGTTGAGTTTCATTAGAGCAACTCCACCCATCCGCACACCCACACAATGCAAAACAGTAAGCGCATAATTTATCCAAACCTAGTGGGTATGACTGGTGCATATCCGCAGTGTAAAGCAGGATGTGATAACCCAACCCACCAAGTCCTCGTAATCCGAATATCATGACTTGGGGCTTTTGCGGGGTAGCTCCTCCATAACGAGACACAAGAGGATTCTTGACAGTCTGCTGAGATGCAATTGCTGACATTAGTATACTGAAAGCCACATGACATCTCAGTGTTTCTATTTGCATGATAAAATGGAAAGGATTTACACGTGTATTTTCAGGAATTAAATTTCTTCATTTGGGGACTTTACCATTTTCAGAGACAGTATAGACTACGCCCACAGGCAGCTGTGCATCTCAGAGGAGCTGGACTCACCGAATATGAGAGCAGAGGCTTATTTGAATTTGGCTAGGGCGCATGAGAGACTTGGCGCACTTGATAGAGCACTTGCATATGCAAGACACAGGTAAATAAATTCAGTAATTATGTGGTGAAATGGAATAAATTTCACTTTGAGATCTGCTCTCTTTTAAATCTCGGACGCCGTGAGTGTGAGGGGAGTTCTCATGAGAACCTTCCGTGGAGGGGAAATTGAGATTTAGAACAGAAGTTCTCAAGGATATGCAATTCAGTAGCGCAGTGGCAAAGGGTGATGAGTTGATTTTTTAATGAATTATTACATATCTCTTATAAACGATTTGAGTAAAAAAGAAATTAACTATACTTTTATTCAAGTGAAAAACGGAATAAGTCCTGGCTTTCATTCTTAACTATCATCCTGCGAGCTAAGTCGACTTATACCGATATGAAAAAATTTTCGAACGAAATAAGTCGACTTATACCTTCATTCTCCTTTTAGGGATACTTTTCATATTAATTTTATTGAGAGAGAGAGTTGAAAACTCCACACCGTGTCCCATTGGCGGAAATTTTGACCACTTTTTCCTGAGGTAATCACCCGCACGGAAAATTATTTATGTGGAAGTAGAATAAAAGTAGAATAAAAAAAGGTTATTTCTTTTTTGTAAAATATAATTGGAATTAAAAAAGTCTTTGTAAATTCCGATGACATGATAGCACTCCTATAACTTAGGAACTAAATATTTTTTCATTTACTTTATGAGAGATATTTCAACTTGGAAAGGCGCAATCACTGGAAAGGGAATCATTCTCGCGTGAATGATTGGCTTCCCAGAGCAATTATTCTTTGAAACTTTCGTATCTCTAAATGAAACAATTGCTACCTCAGCAATTATCAGCTTGCGATTTTTTTACTTTAAAACAAGACCCATTTGATGAAATGTTCGTTTTATAGGCGCACTGAGGAGATTGTGCCCCTCACAGTATACCTCTACTCAATCTCGACTCACATACGTATCCCCTCTGCCCTGAAGACGAAAAGCACTCTTTGTTTATGTCCATCATTCTCATAAGAACCTTTTAGTACCTCCTATTCCGCTCCACAAAAGAAAGTTAAAAAAATCCCCTATCTCCATTATGTTCGGTAATAATACCCGGAAGATTTGAAAAAATATCGGATATTTCTCGAATATTCTGTTCAGTAGCAACGAGAAGGAGAATTTTGCAAAAGCAGACAATTTTGTGTGAAATTTATCCCGACCGTTGCAATAATTTGATACCTTTATTTTTTTGCAAATGAAAACTTCAGGCAATATCCGTAGAATTTTAAAGATCGAGGGGCATTCCGAGTATAATTTTCGTCACGGCGGGCGCAAAGTGCATATTTTCCTTCCGCTTGGCGAGAGGGAAATCTGCCTTTGTACCTACGCTGTGCGTCCTGACCACGGGAGGTCAAATAAAGGCCCCTTACCCACGTGCCGTTGCCCCACCCTAGTGCACGTGGGCCCGACTCCTTTACACTGAGAAAAAAATTATTTTTGCCAAATATCCATTTACTAACTTGAGAGAAGCATTTATTTTTTCAATACTGTATTTCTCCAGTTGAGTCATTCCCAGGTAATCCCCACTAGGTTTCAATTGTGACAATTATATTGCTTTAATTAAAAGATGATCATATTAGTTATAATCTTGAATGCACCTCTCAATAATTATCAACATTAAAAAATTAATGGAAATTCTTTCCTGTAGAAAATGAGAAATTTAGTAAAAATGAATAATCTTTGGAGGAATTGATCCAAGATCATGGGCAACATAGTCCTTCTCTAGAACAACACGATTGTCATGATTGAAATCTAACCAGACTCGCCTGGGAATGAGCCGGCTGGAGAAATACAGTATTGAAAAAATAAATACTTCTCTCAAGTAAATGGATATTTGGCGAAAATAATTTTTTTTTTTCAGTGTATTTTCTCTCCCTGGGTAGTGAATATACTATTCTTCAATTCTGATTTTGGCTGAGCAAAGTGCGGTATTCATGGTTACGCCACTTTTTTCACTAAAATGTGGGGAATATCTGTCAAAAGGAGGAAAAACAACTGCTAGACTACTGTGGAATTGTCAGTCTGATAATTTACCCGTAACCCCGTGACTCATCAGCTGTAATACCCCAAGACCTTCAAAATTGTGGGATATTTTCCGAAAGTTTTGTTGCATAGTAACAAGAGGGATCAGTTTTGTAGATTAGAGTTCCGAGCGCGAAGCACGAGGAGTTTTATTGCAAAACTTATCTCGAACGTTGATACACAGGGAAACATGAGGGAAATATCCGCAGGAGAGAAATATTCAGTAAAAATTACGGAACTCACAACTCGCTCACCGATTACGGAATCGACTCAGAAAATTTAAGTGACGGTATGGTAATTTTTCACAGCAGATTCCGATAAAAATTACCGAACGCTCTGGAAAAATTCCGTAACTGTTCCGTAAAATTTCCTACAACCACATTTCGCTCCGGAATTACGGAAAAAATACGTAATTTTTATTGAGTATTTCTCCGTGCGATAAATTTTGAAGGTCTACTAGTGGTATTCGGAGGGTAATTTCTTCAATAATGATTTCTGATTTCGGCCGATCAGAGTATGGTATTCGGGGTTACGTGACACGTTTCACCAAAATGCGTAGAATATCTCTCTGTATTATAAAAATCGAAATCAACTTCTGGTGATAAAAAATTGGTTCTCAAAATTAAGACTCCGAAATTAAGGGTCATGAAGATCAGAATAAAGGCCACAAGGGTCAGATTAAAGGTCACAAGAGTCGGTTGAAGGGTTCAATTAGGGATACAAGTGACAAATTAAGGATTATGTGAGTGAGATTAAAGGTCGCAAGATGAAAGGTCTAAATAAGGGTCACAAGGGTCAGAATAAGAATCCTGGGGGTCATATGGAGGTTGGTGAGCGGAGCGAGCAGGGGGCGAAGCCCCCTAGTCTGCCTGTGATAATTTCCCTGTGGCCGAGTGAATTATCAGTCTGAAACGTGTCACGTGACTCCGAACACTGCACTTTGATTAGACAAAATCAGAATTGAAGAAATTATCAATTTAATACCGAATCGGGAAGTACTTCACGTCACCAAATACTACACTCTAATTATCCAGGATCCGACCGCCTAGAATAATCAGAAATATTCACCAAAACCACCATCAGACTTCACAAAAAAATTCGATCGAGATTTACACGCCTTTCTGCAATTTCAATTTGCTTTCATTTTCAATCAGTCTTTACAACGAGTGCGATCAGTGTGCAACCGCTGGATTAGTGCATTTGACGGTGGGCCGGGTCCACCTGGAGCTAGCTGGATTCTGCAAAGCGCTGGAAGCTTTTCAGAGAGCTCACAAAATTGCTCATTCAATTCAGGATCCCTCATTGGAACTTCAGGTACACTCATAATCCCTTCAAATCTCCACTTCTCCCATTTTAGTGAAATGCACACTAAAATATACGTTACCTTATCAAAATGAAGGTCTACGTCGGGCTATCCGAGCTGTTCTGTCGTCTCCAAGACGCCGACAAGAGTGCTAGATACGCAGCGAGGGCCTACGACCTGTCTCGGAGTTTGCAGCTCGGTGATTTAAACTCGAGACACCATCGAGCTGCACTACTGCAGATGGCAACTGCTCTCAGGAAGAAAGGAGAACTTGGTGATGCTCACGATTACTGCTCGGTAAAGTTTGAGAGGGGATACAAACAGATAATTAGTCCCAACTCTTATTGATTCAAATGGCTGTTGCCGCAGGGAGAGGAATTAATTGAGAACTCATTGAGATTTTTTTTCTCTTTTCAGGAAGCCACCAGATTGTCTCTCGTTTCCGGCGATCAGGCGAGCTACGCCAGGAGCATTCGGATAATGGGTGACATTTACAGAAAGAAGTCCGATATCAATGTACGTTGGTCCTTGATTATCGTTCAATAACATCATTAGCTTCTTCTCTGCTAAGAATTTCGAGAAACTAGAGAACAATTTTCGTATTGGAACACGTACGTAATTGGAAACATTTGACAATGTTACCAATTAATTTTCACTGAATTTTCTGCGCTGTATTTCTTGTGTTTTTGATTCCAAAATGAAAAGAAAAACCAATTTAACATTGAAAAAACCAATAGAATTTTATGAAGACCTGGTAAATCCTGGTAATTTTTGGCATATTTAATTTCAACTGAAATTGCGGGAAATATTGTCATTGAAAAATTAATTATTCCATTGATTTTCTGATGAAATTATCTGAAAATCAATAAAATACTTGATTTTTCAGTTAAATTATTCCGTGAAAATTAAGAAAAATCCGAGAAATTGAGAAAAAAATTGAAAATTTATGTCATTTTGTTTCTGAACATGAGTTCCATTGAAAATTCAATGAAGTTGCGAAATTTCCATCTCACTCCCACTGAAAGCTCATGAATTTCCTTCAATTCTATCTAAAGCTTGAAATTTCATGACCATTTTTCCCTTAAATCCAATTCAATGTCACTCTCATGAGAATTACTATCATATTTTCAATGAAATTTCAAACAATTTCTAACAGTGTACACCAGCTCTTCTATTGAATTTTCCCATCCACGAATGGATGAAAATAATTCTCTAAATTCTCTTCACTTCACCTTTCGTTCAGCACCTAGTCACCATCGAATTTAGCCTTCAGTTTCACCCAGATATAATAAAGTTTTGCGAGACCTACGACAGCACCTCGATGTGAAGTTTGACATTCTCCAGAAAGCATTTCGTCAGTACGAGAGTGCAATGGGTTCGGCAGCAGCAACAGGGGACCGTCTGTGCCAAATGGAAGCAATGGATGGTGCTGCTAGGTGCCTGGAGGCCCTCAGACTCCAGCACAAGATATGTAACTGCAGGCCATTGGAGTTTAACACACGACTTCTCGAAGTTGCGAGTTCCGTTGGTGCCAAGGTAAGTGCACAACACAATTTATCAATACGTGACAATCAATCCCAAGTTTAATTGTGATTGTAACAGAGTGGGATAAACTATGGTTGTTGAGTTGAAGTTTTGACAAAGCAGTTTCGCTCGAGAGAAGGTGGAAAAATAAATGAGGGGTGTAGAAAAATGTGCCACGGCCAGTGGAAAGATATAAATCGGCCCGATTGTGTCACGTTCAAGTGCCATATCCGTCTCCCTCTCGTCTCAACTCCATGGGGGCTAATATTTTTCTCTTTCTTCCCCGTTTTTTATGTACACGTTAAGCTTCTAGTGAGGACGGTGCGATGCCGACTATCACGAATCTACGGTTCTTTGGGGGATGAGGAACAAAAAGGTCATCACGAGAGAATCGCTGCTGCTACTGAAGAGGACTTGGAGCTCAGATGCGGCGGTTGTAATGAACCTTTTGGCTTGGAGGCTGACTCCCTTGAGGCATTACCTTGCTCACATATACTTCATGCCAGGTATTGTATTCTCTCGCTTTTATCTGAGGAAAATAATCCATTCGCTTTTGATTTGAAGGAGTTCTATCTGTTGAGAATGTATAGGGGGTCTGGTACTTGTCGTCCCTATATCAATTTGCAATTCATTGTAGTCTTTTACATTCTTCTGGGCATATGATACTGTCGGAAACAATTTTCGTAGACGAAACAAAATTTTGGGGAATGATATTGCAGTAATTTTCAGGAGAGGGAAATTGAATTCGATTAAAGGGGGAAAATCATGAAAGTTCAGTTTCAGGCCCGGGTGTACTATCTTTCGAATATTATCCGGATTTTTTTTATCTTTCGTAATCCAAAATTGTCAATTGAGTGGTACATCATGTAGAAATTCCCAAAAATTATGATAGAATGATAAAAAAAATAGAAAAAATTCTGAACTTTTTCAAAGAGCGTTTTTAATTGAGATTCAGAATGCGTTGAAAAAAGTGGAAATTACAAATATCTGATTCGCTGCGGCTAATTATCTATTAGCTGTCATTTTTCATGGTGGATAAGAAAACACTAACTCCTCCACTCCTCATGGGAAGGGACAGCTAGGTATCTCAATTTTCAAAACAGCGGTAAGTAGTCATCTGCCATTTTTATGTGATAAAAGTGTGATTAAAAAATTCTCCAAAATATTACACCTTCTTCCAAAGAGCCTTTTCCGTATAATAAATGTCTCTGTGCGGTGTGGGAAAAGATTTACGAAATCAGTCTTCCCCCTGCATGATATTGGGTGACAGGCCGCCATTTGTCACCGTAAATCAGATACATTTTTCAATTTCTTGTTATTCAACTTATTCTGAATATAAATTAAAAATGCTCTTTGAAAAAATTAAGAAATTCTTCTACTATTTTTTGATTATTCATTCATAATGTTTCAAAACTTCTGCATGATGCAGGACTTAATTGACAATTTCAAATGACGAAAGATGAAAAAAAACATCGAGATAACGTTCGAAAGATAGTACACCCGGGCCTTCAGTGATTATTCTCCCATCTGAAAGTACTTAACATTTTACCGTTACATCTAAGTTAAAAGTACGGGTGTGACGATCAAAGAGTACAGAAATCCCCTGATGAGGACTTCCCTGGGAGCCAAACCATTGGGATAATTTAGACTTTGAGAAGTTCTTAACTTCAACTACCCTAAAATTGCTAAGGACCACTTAGGCCATCGTTAGAACGTCAACAATCATGAAATAATTAAGATTTCTAGAATATATAGAGTGACGTCAGCATCTCCTTTAGAATTTTCGGGAGGATATGGAATAGAAAATCAGGAATTCAATGGTACAAAAATGATTAAGCTCCGGTAATAGACTTTCAAATGGTGAGCGTTAGAATTTTTCAATACATCAGCCAATCACGTTATTATTGACTGCCGCCATGATTGGGAACTGTAACGCAGCTATCAATGGGGCTTGATGTGATACTTAATATCGCTCTTCATGTTGATAAACTTATCGGTTTGATTGCTGCAATGAGCATCGCTCAAATTGTAGCCCATAATGTCGCCAAAATCATCGCAGCCAATATCGTCATAATTGTCACAATACTGCCGCTGTACATCATGGCGACATGGCGATGGCCTGCCATGGTGTTATTGACTACATGATTGAAAATTTATAACGCTCAGTATTTAAAAATTGATTATCGTCATTTCATAATTCTTGTGCCATTGAATTACTGATTTTCCATTGTATACCTCCTTAAAATTTGGAAGCAAAGTACTGACGACACCTTGTATGTACCTGAATTTTATGATTTCTATCATTTTCATAGAATAATTGAACTAAAATTCACTGTTATTGAGTTCTTCTATTCTCATGTGTTGTTAATAAAGGCACTAAGAAATATTTTCACGAAATTTCTATTTTAGCTATTTACTTTACTATTTATTATTTACCTATATTTTAACTATGTACTATTAGTACATTAGACCACTAAGGCACAAATTCCGTTTTCGACGAACGTGAAGTTTCTGCACTTACATTATGCCCGCGTGGTCTATACTTTCATGTCACACCGTGCAATAAAAAATTTCACAAAAAATTCACCGTATTCGGAATTTAGGAATCTACCACGAATTCATTTTTTTAAGAACATCGTACACTGAGAGGAAAACGACAAAGTTCTCAAACAAGTCTTACTTGTGCCAAGAAAATAGTTTTTTGAAAATTATCAAAAAAGGATTTTTTGTGCCAAAGATGCAGAGAGTGCGCCGGAATGAAAAATTTTTGTCGCAAAAATAGATCCAGTAGTTGAAAAAAAATTGCATTTTCTGTACACGCAAGAAATGTTATTTCTAGCACTACTCCTTCGTTATTCGATACTTCCATACGTATGTTGCTCCCGAAAAGTCTTTGTTTTATGCGAAACAAGGGATAGTAGTTTTTTGTTTCGGCTGTCCAATAATCACAGACAACAAATGAACCCTTCACTGAAACAATAATAATGATATGATAGGAATCTTGTAACTTAGGGATAAAATATTTGTTGATAAATTGTCCTCTATATAAGATATTTTCACCCTGAAAAGGTACCGTCTGGTGTGAATTATCCGTCTCTTGGGCCAAATATTTCCTTGCTATCGAAGGCAGAACAATTATTTATGTTTGAGACTTTCAAACTCGAACCAAACAAATTCTTTTTTGGCAATTTTCAACTAGCGATTTTGTTGGCCCAAACAAGACTTGTTTGACAACGTGTTTGTTTTTATCTCAGTATAAGAACCGTGTTCTCGGAACATGGAAAAATCAAGTTCGGGTGACCCATAATTCCCGTTTGGCCTATACCTCACGTGCTAGAAGTCCGCATTGCATTATTTATTATCTCCTAAACTGTGTAGTACCGCCAGCTAGAATTTTTTTCAATATCTGGGGACTATTATAAACATCAACTTTTAAAAACATGGGGACAATCTTTTAAAAAACGTGTCTTCAAGGGATATACCTTAAAAGTGCAATGGACGAATCCGAATTGGCCTAAAAATTATTGGAAGAATCACTATAGTAAATCGCTATAAGAAATAATAACCCTATTCAATTAATCCCCCATTTCTTCTTATCGTTCTGATTTTCAGATGTGCTAACGACATATTGAAAAGGCGCGACAAGAAGAAAAAACGTCTCTGCCCAGATTGCCACAAATCCGTGAGCTCCCGTCTGTATTTGCACTGCGAGGACCCGCACGACTTGAATCAGAGTTCCTTGAGCTTGGCCTCGCTGCGCGCGAGTAGCCTGGCGACCCTGGAGGATTGCCACGCAACAAGCAGTGTTTAAACAAAAAAATTAAGTTTCACAAAACGCGACATGAAATAAAAATCGGCTAAAAGGATTGACTAAAACACGGAGTATCGCGATGGACTTTAATCAATTGTTACTACACGTGATATAATAATTAGGCTCAGTTAATGAATAATAAAGTATCAATTTGCGCGAATATTGGTGAGTATTTTCAAATGATAAACAATGTTATCGAAATACCGCACATAGAATTTTGTTATTTTCCGATCGATGCTGATCCGTCTTAGAGCTTATAACCTAAAGAAGAATAAATTCAACGAATGAAATCACGTGAAATTCATTATTAGTATCTTCGACAGATATATTTTGGTGTATCTGCACGCACAGCGAGAAATTTTATTCACTCAAGGGAACAACCGCGAAAAAATTTCATGGAAAAACTTCGCGAATTCGCTAGAAAATTCTGTTGGAATTCTATTAAAATTTTTATTAGCTTTTGGCCGATTCTATTGAAATATTCCGCAGCTTATTTGCGTGTTCTTTCAATAGGAATGTTCAATGGAAAATATTCTGGACAAGAAATCTGGTCTACAGAAATTTTCTGGTTCAAATTTTTCAAGTTTTTTTCGTTTGTTTTTTTTATGAAAAAACAAGTGGAAAAAACTTGGAAAATTCATGTCTAGGAATTCCTGTAGATAATGGCTCATTAGAAAAAATTGCATAGAAAGATGAAATTCTACTGATTTTTTCTATAAGATAGTTTCTATTGGATAGCGGAGGGTAGGGCAAAGCGGGCCAGGCGGGCAAAACGGACCACTGACAGAAAATTGATAATTTTTTGATTTTTTTAATAGTTTTTGCTTCCAAATGGAACCAAAAACAAAAATTCAAAATCATTTGTGGTTTGAGGTGATTAGCAAATCTGATCAACGTGCGGTTCAACGACACTTCTTGTCTATAAAACCTCTGTGACGGTTATGATCCTAAAACTCATTTTTAATTCAACAGATTCAGTGTTCCTGATTTGAAGGAAAAAAAAACACAAATTACCAATTTTCTGTCAGTGGTCCGTCTTGCCCTAGGGTTCGTTTGCCCCTACCCTCCCCTATTAAAAAAAAAGTCTATTGTACATTATAAAAAAAAACGCACAATGAAGCTGGGGAACTATTCAATAGAATCGGCTGAAAATTAATAGAATTTTCAATAGAAGTTCAATAGAAATTCCACAAACGTTTCTGTCGAATTCGCTGGGTTTTGAATTTTCTCATGTGTGAAGTCCTCGAGTTGAACAGCATCTCCTGCAGTGCGTGAAATCAACTAAACGATTAAATTGTGTACGTGAGGGATAACAAATTTTAGGCATTGTTGACCGTACATTGATAATTGTTAAAGAATCATAGATTATCGTAGAACTAAGACAACAACTAAAAGCATGCACTTCCTAGACTCCAGAGCTGTCTTTCCATTGCGTTAAAAATTCTAATTATATTTTTATCTAGTCAATGAATACTCTTAAAGGTGCTACAATGTAATCCAAGAAATAATGGAGTTGAACCCATCTTTATGGATTAGTAACATATTTTTGAAAAAAACAAACTTTGTCGTGCACAATCTCAGAAGCCATAATTTTTAATATTTTTATTATGATATCCTGCTTTTAACATTGTCGTTTACCTTTGTACGTGCCAAAGAAAATTCATTAAATTAAACGTGAGAAAAACTAATTAACTCAATCAATGAAATATGAGAAACCTGCCAGAATGTTGATATTAATTAGTACGAGATTAATTCTTGGAACTCAGTCTTTCATTTTTTGGAAAATCAAATGACTTGATTTTGTGTAATATCGACTTATCAAGAGTAATTAGTGCAACTGACGTATTATTGAGACTAAAAAGAATGGGAAATGATTTCTTATCAGTCTTATACTCACTGCCGTTATTCATTTACTGAGGGGGACATCAGCCATTCCAAATTACCCCTCCCCTCCCCTCCCACCGCCTTCCCTCCTTTGTGTACCACAAAACCATTTTGTCATTAATTAATTAATTTTTAATCAGTTACGAAATATTATCACAAATTAATCGAGTTTTTTCCAGTATAATGTTAAAATCGATTTTATCGATGACTGTTTGTTATTACCCATCCCATTGGACTGATGTTCCCCTAAAATTCAATTAACCCCAGAGATAAAAGGAAATGAAAAAAAAAACCGTTAAATTTTTTTATGAAGATTTAGGAAGGCCAAAGGCCAAAATAACATAATGAACGATGAGATTAGTTTAAATGTCGACGCAACGATTAGGAATTATACTCTAAACTAAAAATCCAGAGAGAAAACCAAAGTATTAGTTATCGTTGAATTAGAACAATTTTGTTACATTAAAATCCATAACCATGCGATTGATACAACACACGAGAAATCTAAAAAAAAATTATTTCTGTGGAAATTAACGCACAATCAGACAATGTCTGTAGAGACATGCACACTGCGCACTCCTGTAAACCTGGTACATGCTCACGAACCGGCAGAGAAAAAAAATTGAAGCAAAAAAAAATCTATAAGAACCCAACTCCACACACGTGCTTCAACGATTTTGAATTGGGATACCGTTCAAAGCGACACAGAAAACTGAAAAGAGAACATGAATAAAATAATAAACTATTCAATGGACCGAGTACCTCAGCTAAGAATAAATGTTATGAAAAAAAAACAAAAAATATAAAAAAATAAATAAATACCAAACTGTTTTACGAGTCCCTGAGTTCTTCCATCATTTACAATCCAATTACAGTTAACGAGAATTTTCACGACTCGACAAATAACCGGAGAATTCTAAATCATCTGTCGCTGCTTGTGCGAAAATTATCAATCCAAGTGAAACAGCGGAATTACAAAAAGCGTACTTGTTGACCAACTCTCCCAGTTGTTATCAGAATTGAAAGTGCGCGGAGGTCGTCACGTCTGTCAGAGTGCCATACCCAGACAGACTGGTAGGAGTGAATACAACATTCGCGGTTTCAGAAAAGAGTGGGGCTCGTTTCAATTCGTTGTCGAGTCTGTATGTGTGATAGCAAACTTGTTTCCATCAGTAATACGCTCGTTCAGTCGTGTTAGCAACGAGTGTCGATGAGATAGTAGTGTAAGTTATCACAGACCATCAATAAATACCCTAGATAGGGGGTCCAAGTGTCTGATGATCCGAATTCCCAAATAGGTCAGGACGACCTTGCTCCTCCCCAGCGGGAAAACCCAGCGACGTAACAGTGCATGAGGAACATCATTAAAATGCTGCCATGAGGAAAAATCAACGCTTCCGGCAGCATTAAAACGCGAATAATGATGACAAAGTGCCAGGCTGGAGGGAATAATCCATAGAAATTATCAACAGAAGCTAGAAATCAGCACTAGAGCTTCGAGAAAGCTATGAACCTATGTGATGGTAAATCCGCAGACTCCGGAGCTGAGAAACATCGATGGTGATCGTGTCTGGGAAGAGAACAACAATCCGAAGAATGATACGGAGGAGTTGCGCTACTCCAACTTAATCAAGAAGAATAACGATTTCAATGATGATTCAGATATTCGTAAAATTAGCGATACCGCCACCAGCCAATCGCCCATAGTCTCCTATGAGGACGACGGTAGTCATGGTGTACCATCTGCGCAGTGCAGTGACGTAGACGATGACGTTGATTTTGTGGAAATTGATGATCATGAGGAGTCGGGCGGATGGATGACAAATCTACCGATATCAAGTGTTGAGCATGAAACAAGCAATGGACAAGTATTGCCGAGTCTCGATAAAACAACATTCGGTCAAGTTTGTATTAGTAATTCCAATCATGTGAGAGTAGGTAATACGACGCTCTACAAGGGGCCCGTTACAATAAAGCAATTTGTTTACACGAACTCTGCATCAGTGGAGAACGGTGAAATAGGAAGTGGTAAACGCGCGTCTGATGTTAATTCTAACGAAGAGAACAACGTCACTAACAGCACTACTCCTATATTTCCAGCTCCTAGAGAATATGATAAAGGTAATTATTCTTCTCTCCGGTTATTTGGAAGCTATGTTTTTTCCTCGTTCTGGCCTTTTTTTAACTCGTCATTGTGAATGAGCAACAATGATTAGTATCGCGGAATCACAGATGTGAGTGTGAAGATAACGATGTAAGAGTCCATATTGAACTTCAAAATTATCTTTTAGAACAAAAATCGGTTTTCGTCCCTTGAAATCCTCAATCATGACGTAATTATTCTTGGCGAACACGTGTGTTTACTTTATGCCTCACGTATTTTGGCTTCAATATTTGAGGATTTGTCTCACATTCGTTTAATTTGAAAATATTATTGTAATTAAATTACTGCTGGGTATTTATCGTGATTCCTCGTGTGAGGAAGTGAACATGGAGAGGAATTCTTTAGAAAAAGTCGAGTGCGAATAGACTACAAAAAAAATACATAATGAACATCAGCTATAATGATTCTTATTATATTTTTCGACTGGAAAAAATCACGATCGAGTGTCTGTTAAAAATTTCTAGGGTTTTCTGAGAAAATTTCGTTTAAGCACGAGAAAAATTGACATGCTACCTAATCAAGTCTTCAGTGCCAGTGCTGGAATTTTTCCCTCACCGCTACTTTGCGTTCTTTTTCCCGTGATAACACTAGAATTTTTCGAGAGAATTTCTCTCCGTGAAAAGATTCACTGATGTGTTCTGCGCATGATTAAATAGATTTACAGATGTAATCCCCGAGTGCTCCAAAATTTTCAACAATTATGGAGCACAAGGGGCATTCGGTTGGATTATTCCCCCATCTGAATTTCGACCGACCAAAGTACAGTATTTTACGTTTTTGCGGGTAAAAAATATCCAAATATTTCGCGCAATTTTTTCTGGTTGAAATTCTCTTCAGAGTTTATAGAATAGACCAAGAGTAGTTTTTAAGCGCAATATCAACTTTTTTTTTAATACTATGATTTTTTTTAAATAGAGTTTATTGGCAAAATTCAAGATTAGTTTTTCAAGTACATAATAAATTCCTTAAAAATACCTCATAGGCTAATTAATTTTTAGTTTAGTGATAAAGGTCGTCCACGGTAGACATCTATCTAATCTTGAATACATTATTACTGCTACACAGCTAAGAACGTAGAAAAGATGGATTTGTTAGACCAACATTTAAATTGGTGTGATGGACCGAATTTACGAGGGTACATGGAACATTTGTGCAGTGTTGCCGTATTATTAGAGCTAGACCAACGAGAGTCAAGTGTGAAATTGAATAAAACATTGTTCACAATATTCATGAAAGAAATTGCTGAAAAAATTTTCTTCAATAATGAAAAATTGGAAAAAGGGCACGGAGAGAAATTTTCTAGAAAAATTCTAGTACGAGTACTGGAAAAAACTACATTCCGCAGGCTGTGAAAAATTGTAGTACTGTTAAAGTAAAATTTCTTGGTATTTCTGATAAAGTTTCCGGGGATCTCTGTGAAATTTTCACAGAAATACGAGCAAAAATTCACGTTTTCCTCAATAAAATTTCTAGTGTCGGCACTGGAATTTTTTCCTGTGCCTATTTTCCAGTGCTAGCACTAGAATTTTTCTAAAAAATTTCTCTCCGTGTGTGGGGATGGCAAGATTTTCGGCAAAACCGAAATGTCGCTTGAAAAAAAGTTGCTAATTCGAACGAAGCACTTGGATATCCTTAAAGTCATATTCATATCAAAACTTGGTTGATTTTGACCCTAGATTGATCACCCTATGAGGGAGACCCCGTCGCACGTCGTTTTTCTTTAATTACAATGGACTGGATAATCGGAAAAATTCAAAAAAATTTGACTTTCCGAATTGAAGTGTCTAAAAAATTATAGTAGTTTTTAGAATAACATATTTCCCAAAATTCCTAATGAAAACAAATTATTTCGGACAGATGAATTATTTCTTCCCATGTTTAAAAGCTCGCGAAGCGCGTCTGGGCAGTATAGAGTGAGTTCGGCAACACAAAAGCCTGAAGAACACGGCGGCGAACCCCGCGGAGGTGACCAAAGTCGCAGGGTCGCGTTTGGTGACCAGACTAGGGTTGACGGAAAATTTACATTCACGGATGCGACTAAATGAAAGCAACCGAAAATTATCGAAATAATTCTACCCCCATTACTTCGCAGAATGTTAAATACTGCATTTCTATTGGTTGACATTCAGATGGGGAATAATCATTTCAATTTTTAATTATTTCAAAAAAAGGTATCAAAATCGAATGTATTAAAATCGAATCACAATTAAAAATACGAATAATTCATGAAAAATCTTCAGTTATCTAAAGGTCCAGTTTTTGGACGTGTTATTTAAATGAGGATTAACTCTCCGGAAACGAATCCATCCACTGTATCAATTTTCAAGATCATAAAATCATGAAAATTATTTAAAAATTATTCAAAATTGTGAAAATTCAGGCAATTGAATATAATATTCACTGTCTATAATCAGTCTGATAATTCGAGCCGTCCATTGTGATATCCATGATCGTTTTCAAGAAAAAAAAAATATTATTGTTGAATTTCAAAGATGAACATGAAACTTCATCCTAAATTTAATTTAAATTAAGTTCAAAGAAAAGTTCCAGTTACTTAAATTCCGCAAAATTTTCAACTGTATATAGAAAATGCTCATGCCATTCTTTCATTATCTCATTGAATTACTCATCAGTATTGATAAGAATATCGAAAATTGGTTGATAGGATATTAATCGATCCACTCAGCGTAATGAAATCAGGCTCAATTGACAATTGAAACGCTAGAAAATCTATTAGTTATTTATGGTCCAATACATTAAATCAACGATTCACTTGTTCAGAGGTGAGGATGCTGAGAGCATCGTATCCTCGAACACTCTGAAATCTCGTGGTTAGTCCCTCATCCCTGATCACTCTTACCGAAGTAGTAAAATAAAACTAATCATTCGACTGTTCCTATTAGTGATAAAATGGCTGTGGACGTGGAGGTGTGCCGCGCTCCTGAGTGTTGTGGCACTCATCCTCGTGACAGTAATCGTTGTAGTGTCTGTAATGAACACGAGAAATGATGCTTTGTCACCACTGGGGCCGGCTATCGATCCTGACGGTAAGAATAGCCATCAAAAAGTTATGGGAGTGGAGCGTAAAACGTGTCATGGAATAATCTTGTAAAGATCATTCCGTAGCATGTTTTACGTTATTACACAGAAAAAATACGTCATATTTGCACGCACGAAAAGAATAATAGAAAAACCTATCTCATTCGGTATAAAATTCTATTGGATTTCTATTAAACTTATTAAAAACTTCATCAGGTTTTTATACATTTTTAAAAATTGAAAGTGTTTAGTAGAGTATACTTACAGAAAAATCAATAGATTTTGATTTTTCAACACTATTTATTGCATTGGAATAGTTTTCTGTAAAATTCCTCCGATTAATTTTTATATTTGTTTTTCTTTGATTTCTAATGAGACGAGAAAAAATTAGGTGAAAAAATTATGGGACTGCAGCAAATATTTTGTAAAGATCATTCCGTGGCACGTTTTTTCGTTGTTGTATAAAAGAAATACGTGATAATTGCACGCACGAAAAAAATTATAGAAAAACCTAGCTCATTCGCTAGAAAATTCTATTGGATTTCTACTAAACTCCTATTAAAAATTTCATCAGGTTTTTATACGTTTTTTTAAAATAGAAAGTGTTTAATAGAGAATATTTAATGGGAAAAATCAGAAGATTTTGATTTTTCAACACTATTTATTGCATTGAAATAGTTTTCTGTAAAATTCCTCCGATTAATTTTTCAATTTTTTTTATTCGATTTTTAATGAGACGAGAAAAAATTAGGTGAAAAAATTATGGGACTGCAGCAAATATTTTGTAAAGATCATTCCGCGGCACGTTTTTTCGTTGTTGTATAGAAGAAATACGTGATAATTGCACGCACGAAAAAAATTATAGAAAAACCTAGTTCATTCGGTTGAAACTTCTATTGGATTTTTATTGAACTCATTAAAAACTTCATCAAGTTTTTATACATTTTTAAAAATTGAAAGTGTTTAGTACAGAATACTTTATAAAAAAATCAATAAATTTTGATTTTTCAACATAATTTATTGCATTGAAATTGTTTTCTGTAAAATTCCTCCGATTAATTGTTCAATTTTTTTCGTTTGATTTTTAAAGAAACAAGAAAAAGTGAAATGAAAAAATTGTGGTACCGCAGCAAATATTTTGTACAGATCATTCCATGGCATGTTTGACATTGTTGTATGGAAGAAATACGCTATATTTGTACACACGAAAAGAATAGTAGAAAAACGTAGCTCATTCGGTAGAAGGTTCTACTGAATTTCTATTAAACTCATATTGTTCGACTACAACAATAGAAAAGCATTTCACTGGCGAAAAAATAGCCAAATTACTTGGATATCCTTAAAGTTAACCACGGGTTACTCATGGTTAAATTGAACCGAAAACTGGCCCTAAGTTCTTGCATAAACTTACAATTGGTTGAAAATAAAAATAATAAGGCTGAGAATTTGTATTTTGTGCAGATATCTTAACGGAAGACGTTAGATTCGTTAAACGGATCGAATGGGGTGCGCAACCTCCAACCAATCCAGCTAACCCACTGCAAATTCTTCCTGCGCCATACGTAATAATCAGTCATACAGCATCGGAGCCATGCTCAACACAAGCCGAATGCTCTCAGCGTGTGAGAACTGCGCAGACAATGCATATCGAATGGAATAAATGGGACGACATAGGATACAATTTCCTGGTGGGTGGGGATGGCCTGGCGTATGTGGGTCGAGGATGGGATGTCGAGGGTGCACATACCTTCAATTACAATAAAAAGAGTATTGGCATCAGTTGCATTGGAACATTCAACACCGTTACACCGCCCAAGAGACAGCTCGTTGCTCTTGCTCGGGTCATTGAGACTGGCGTGAAGCATGGAAAAATTGCGAAGGATTATAAGCTAATGGGGCACCGACAACTCACTGAGACACTCAGTCCTGGAGACATGCTTTATCGGATTATTAAAAAATGGAAACACTGGTCGGAGAAGCCGTAGATACGTACACTGTTCGAAATTTAAGGAAAACTCATTGACAATTTTCAAAGTTTCGACTTTGAATTTCGGTTAATTGCTAATTGGTTGTAAATTTTGGATTCGGGTTGGAAATTCAAGGTTGGGTACTTAATATGCAAGAAATGTGGGAGTTTTGAACAGGATTTGAGTTTTTACATCGCATTTATTTGAGTTTTGAATTTTCTAGCATTCCAATGATCGCACTGTTGGAAAAAAATTCAAATTTCATGAACAATTAACGAGAAATTTTTAGAAGAATGATATTGAATTCGATTTAATGGAAAATTCAAGAGTGTTTTCCCCGAATTTATCTGATTTCTGTTAAATTTATGGAATTATTGAACCAAAATTCAGTTTTCCTTGATTTTTCCATGAAATTTTGAATTTTCAATGACGAAATTCATTGAATTTTCAGCGGAACTATAATGTGATAAAAGTTTCCAAAAAGTGTTCCGAAAATATTAGCCAAAAATTCCAACAGTGCACGTCAACTTGAAATTCATTGAATTAATTCAGAATTAACAGATGTTTCTGCACAAAAAAATCTATTGAAATTTCATGTAAATTAGTTTTTGTAAAATACTGCATGAGTTTTTCGTTGTAATTTGAAGCGAAATTTGCTGTCAACTCAGATGTTTTCATGATGTGAAATTATCGAAATAAATACTTCAATTAATTACTTCGTTACGCTAAAATACCTGTATAATTGGAACATCGCCGCACAATTTGAGAAATATTATTTTTTTAAGAAAGTTGTTCTTATTTCTTTAGTGAGTTGTTCTGGGATATAAAATTATTGACGAGTCAGACTCAACCCTGTCTGATATGTGATGATGCTCGAGAGAGAATTATAGATTTACCAATTGTTAATAAATTCGTATCAAACTATATCAATACCCAGTTAGTATTCCGTAATTAATTATAACATAACCCATTTGCTTTTATAAACTTCAACATTTTTTCAGAATGTTCAGTATTATCTTGTAAAACTTCATTTATTCCTGTTTTTACCTTCAAAATGGTCCTTGCGCCGTAGTTGTCATACGATTTTATTCTTTGTGCGAGGACATTCGAGAGAGAATAATAGACTTGTAATTCCTCAATGAAAGCATACAATGATACAAATGCCCACTCCCTAATAATATACACTCCCTAATAATATATTGATTAGAACACACTAAGTTTGCTCAGAGTTTCCCACTGCGATTTTTCTCTTCTTCTCGAAATGTTTAATACGATTTTCCAGACTCTCTGAAACCACAAATTGAAACGTTAATCGTTAATCATCTGTGAAGTGGAAAACATTAGACTCGTTCCAACTTTGAGAACAGCTTCTTGACGACCGAAGTTTTGAACGTACCACAAGTGACTCTTTTCATCAGTGGCTGATAAATTTTAGATTGTACCCCTTGAATGAGACCCTCGCTCTGAAAATCCAGATCCTCCTGACTTATCACGTGACTCTCAAGGTCTTGAAGCATACTCCTAATCATGGCAGCTCTGTTGAACCGAAAAAACCGAGTAAAATCTCATTTAATCCCTGATGAAATGAATTATCAAAGTAGCTAGAGAGAACTCACTTCACGGAATTGAACGTCCAATCCTCTTGCAGAGTCTTAATAACTAAAACCAACTCTTCGTCATCATAATACCACTCTACATCGTCATAATCACAGTGGAATAAATTCAGTGGAACCTCGTGGGCTAGACTGTACTGGGGTTTACGAGGGCAGGCCTCAATGTCAAAGAGATTTAGAAAAATTTCGGGCTTCTCCTTTCCTTGTCCCACGAGCAATAATATCCCCATTATGCACCTGATCTGGTGCCACAGGAAGGCCTGACTTTTTATAAAAAGATGATACATATTGTAGCCTGGAAAAACATTATAAATGCACCTCCAGATGAAACGAAACGATTCATTCAAAATACCCCAGACTGAGAAAAAAAAACATAATCTCATACAAATCTTATTTGAACCAAGAAAATCCCAATTTGAAAATTACCAACAAGCAGTTATATAGCCCTGAATATTTGAAGAGTGTTCTGAGAGAAATTTTTTTATCGCAAAAGTTTGACACTGACGTTAAATTTCTTATTAGGCATAAATTTTTTATTCATGCTTTTCTGATTTTTTAAAGATTTTGTCTACATCTTAATCTTCTCTCTAACGTCGAAACATTAATTTTCTCATAAGACTGTTATTTTGGCACTTCTAAATTAATTATTATCAATCATACTAGACTGACAATTGAGCACCAACTCAACCAAAATTTTTTATTCATATCAACTTCCATTTAAAATTTATTTCAGATTTTGATCTTCAAAATTTAATTTATGTATAAACTACTTCAAGTCGATTTAGGCCTGAGTTTTTAAGGAATATCTCCGAATCTAAGGGAGTTAACGAAATTTTCGTAATGACCTTTTTTATAGAGCGAATAGAGGCCTACAAAAAAGTTCGTGGCAAAAAATTTGCTATCTGCTTTAGATTTCGACATATTCACGAAAAACTGATCAATAGTAAAAATCCACTTAAACTGTTTTACCGTGTACGACCCAAAAACAAGTTGTTTTTCATTTCTGTTATCCAATACTCGAAGACAAGAAATGAATCCTTAATTAACTATAATAATAATGACAATACGATAGCCTACGATTAATCCCGTATTAACTTCACTTTACGAAAGTCTTCTTTGAGCAATTTCTTTTGTTCAAACAAGACTTGTTTGAGACCATGTGTTTTCCTCTCAGTATACCTGATCTATCAGACTTTTCATCATCATGACAGACGATTCGTGCCTCTAAGATAGTCCTAGCAAAGGTAACAACTCCATTGGCAACGTCCATCTTACAGATATTTCTGAAATCATGGTGTCCAACTAGATAACTAGCAGCCTTGTTCATAGCTTCAATATCAAGATTCCCCCCCGGGAAAAAATATTTGTAGCTCCTTCTCTTGCAATTGAACCGAGCGGAATAGTCATCCCCAACTGGAGCCCAAGTCACGCATTTAATATCTCTGGGAAGGATTCTATTCAACATCTTGCAGTAAGAAAGCTCCCCATCGAGGCTCTTCTGATCCTCTGGAGCTAATTTACTTCGTACATCTAGAGATATCACTTGAGAGAATGCACTCACTCCCTTATCAGTTCTCCCACACCTGTGGTAATTAGAACTCTCACGATTCTCTATCAAACACGACTTTTTCAAAGCCTCAAATATGTGATACTCTATCGTATTAATCGTATCCTCCTGTTCCACGAACCCGTGATAATTCCATCCGAGATAGTAGAATTTCAGGAGAATATGTCTCTTGTGACATCTGGAATTTATGCGAATGTTTTAAGAACTTATCTCGAGTGATTTTCATCGTACAGTCCAATTTTCGTACAAGATATCACAGGGACTGTAGGGGAATAAAATTCCGAGAATCACGTATCCCCCACTTTACTTGCGCTCAGACAGGAAAATGTTTTGAGTTGATGTTCTTTGTACAAGATACTAGATGATTTCCATTTTTACGATCATTTGAGTGCGATTGCTGATGTAAAACACGAATGTTTGATTGGAAGGTATTGTTCCTTTTCAAAATAACAATTTAGAAACTCGGAATAAGTTGGTTTATGAATAGGGGCTTGTGAGACAAAATTCAGACTTTCATTAGAATTTCCATGATAGATTAAACCCAGAGTTAACTCTGGATCAACTCTGGGTTTGTGGAAAAGACCCGGCGAAAAAAGAGAGAAACTCTGGGAAATTTCCATGAACCCACAGTTAACTCTGGGTTTGATTCATCAGGGTTTGGTGTGCATAAAAATTGGGTTGAATTTTGTTTTGTCTATTTAGACAATCCATCCAAAAAATGGGCGTAAAACACGTGGTGCAGCAGTAAAAAATTAGATATTTTACCGAGTATTATGACCAATGCGTTAAATTGTTTCATAAACTGTAACGAGAGCCCATTCGTTTTGAAATTCAATTCATGTGCAATTAGTTCTAGATCCCAGCAAACAGTAAGTCGACAATTTGTCGACAAATTGCCGATGTCCTGTTAAATTTTAGATGGCACTGGCAAAAATTGTTTTCTGGGATCGTAGATACCTAAATTTCCAATAATTTCTGCAATATCTCAACTCCATTCCCACTCAATTGTAGCCCCTTTCTCGAGTATCTTGTACGAAGACTGAACTGTAAATACGTACTGTGTGAAGTCAAAAGGCTTTCCAGATTTTTTAGAGACAGATTTTCCATTCGTACTGTCAGACTTCTTTATGATATTCTTCAATTGGAACGTGTGAGCTTCTAGCTGCAGTATCCTATCGATTAGATCCTGACATCGTCGACGAACAATGAATAAATTGGATTAATTCCTTGGATTAATTAAAATTAATTCAATTAATTAATTGGATTCATTCGGTTGTTTGGAGTCTTTTGTTGATACAATTATGGTTAACCTTACTTTTTTATCCAGAAGCTCCAGCTCCTCCCTCGACGACTGGTTCTTGTGGTGTTTATTCCGCTTCACCGAGAGCTCCTCCATCATAATATTGTTACACTTCACAATTCGGACGATTACAGACGATAATACGTAAATAAACAATACCACATGTTCACCCGAATGTTTACATCAGTTCACAACCGTCACACACTCACGACCCGCACTTTGAACAAGTGAGACCACCTGTGGCAAGATGGCGACTGCAGCGCGGTCATTTCGGAGCACTCCGTTTCGTTGACTATACGTGCACACACTTGTTCATGGTTTTGTTCACAACAGTTTACAATTTGTAGGTGTGTCCGCGTTGATGATACATCCTAACGAGAGGGAAAGGTGTTTTTGTTACTGGAAATTCGATAAATCCGTGAGTACTCCAAAATTAATTAATTCATCACACTGTTCGTCTTAAATTGTTGGAAAAAACAGTTCTCTCAATAATTACACTTCTCTGCAACGATCAGTTGCATGCCAAAGGTGTGCTGTCAGGTTCGGGGCGTGCCAAATGACAGTAACTAATGAAATATGTGATTTTCCTTAATTATTGGTGGTGAAGAGACATTCAAAATACTGTCCGATTTTCGTACAAGATACCGCAGGAACTGTAGGGGAATAAAATTCCGATAATTACGTATTAGCACCATTTGAGTACGATTCTTAATGTGATACACGAATGTTTGATTAGGAGGTATTGTTCCTTTTCAAAATAACAATTTAGGAACTCGGAATAAGTTAGTTTATGAAAAGGGGCCTGTGAGGGACCTGTGAAATTGAAACTTTCATTAGAATTTTCGTTTTCATAAAAATTGGGTTGAATTTTGGTTTGCCTATCTAGACAATCCATTCAAAAAATTGACGTAAAACAAATGGTGCAATAGTAAAAAACTAGATATTTTACCGAGTATTATGACAAATGCGTTCAATTTTTCTATGAACTGTGATGAACAGTAACGAGAGCCCATTTGTTGTGGAATTCTATTCATGTGGAATTAAGTTCTACATAGATCAGAGATGCATATATTTCCAATAATTCGTGCAATAGACTGTTAAAAATTTTCCACTGAAATTTCCGATAAGAGTCTTGGAAATATCTAACAAGTTACATTTCTAATGAAATTTTAAGGAATTTTGTAATTGAAAATTCATAATTTCAGGGAAAAATCCGTGGAAACTATAAATTTAAATGTAATTATTTCGGGGAAATTAGTGAAAAGTCAGGAAAATTCAGAGATATCTCTTCTTAAATTCCAGATTCCTCTGAATTTCCCGGGAATTTTTTCAAAAAATTCTAGAATTCCAAGAATTGTAAAGGGATTCCCTGAATATTCAAGGGAATTTGGCACTGAATATTCATTTTCACTTGAAAATTCACGTATATTGTGGAATTTGAACCAAATTCCAAGTCTTTGTCAGGGAAATTCAGCTAATTTTTTTTTAAGTGTCTCAACTCCATTTTCACTTAATTCTAGCCCCCTTTTCGAGTATTTTGTACAGACAATACGAAATGAAAAACATTCAAGCCAGATAGTCGAGACAGATTCAGGCCCAGTATCTTGCACAGCGACGGGACTGTAATTCCAAACAGTTTAATTCTCGAAATGTCTGTTTTTGTTTTCATCTCATCATTCAGAATAATTTTCCATCGATTCCTTATTTTATTTATTCCGCATCACCAATTGATAACCTCATCACTTTATTAAATTCCTCTGACTTACGCTGTCTGAAAGATCTTTACTTGTTTCTTACTTGTCTATTTGATTCACAATCCTTAATATTGTATAATCTTTGAGTTTAGTATTGAACAAAAATACGTTGGTTTGTAACGCAGAACCCCTGCATTTATGAATTTTGTATTCAAGGATGCAATAAAATACTACTACTACTTATTTTATTTAAAATCTTCCAAAGGTAAACAATGAATTACGGAAAAAAGTCGCCCACCGTGGGCACTCCGTCCATATACTCGCACGTAACAAACCGCAGCAGTGCAAATCTGAAATCATCCAGATCGACGAAAAGTGTAGTGATACCGTGGTACCAGAAGCCAATTTTAACGAAAGCCTTCTTCTCCGATATTCCCAGGAGTGCTATGTTCACTGCGGTGTTTGGAGTGGTGAGTAATCCATCCTCGACCCAGTAACATAGCGAATAACTCATTGATGAGCAAGACTTTTCATCTGTGTTGTCTTTCAGTTTTTGGGACTCTTCACGATTTGTAGTGCAGCCTTCGATATTTACTGTCTTTCCCAGGCGGTACCAGGATCCACACATTATGGATATTACATCATATCTTATGAATTTGTTTATGTGGGTAATAAACATGGTGAGTAACTAGAAGAACAGTCATGAATAGAAGTTAAGAATTTTTTTCAATTGTGGGAGTAGATTGTAGTTCAGGGGGAAGTGTCGAATAACGTTATTTTTTGAAAATTTAACTCCTCACGTACGGCGTCGGTGCTATGCATTGACCCATGAAAATATGAATGACTCTCCTTAAAATTGATTATTTTTAAATGTATGGAATTTAACTCAACCAAATAAATAACAACGAAAAAGGGAATCCTATAGCTTCAATTGCATATCGTTGGACTGTGGGATTAATGAGTGCTCTAAATAGGGTTACAGGCGGAGGGTTAAATTTATTGGCTTGTATCAATTAATTCCCAAATTGTTCTTCATTTCAGTTCGAAATGCCCTCCTCGTCGCCGCGCTGTTTTCAATGCTCGGTGCGGTTGCAGTCATAGTCACCTCGATAATCCTGATAAACGCATTAAGAAAGGAGTACGAGAAGAAAATTATCCCATGGTTATACGTTTTCGCTGGATTCACGATATTCAGAGTACTTGCCTTCTTACTCTTCTGTATCGTCAACGACATGATATTCGCCTACAATATCATGATGTGCCTTCTCTGGATCGTGTTCCTACTCTTCTCTGCGTACGGATGGCTGATTGTGTACACATTGTACTTGGAGCTGTCAGATCTCAGTCGATTGGAGGATTTAGCACATCTGAGAGTAAGTTTTCACCAATCCAATAGTTGAGCAAATTCTTAAAAATTATTTTTACTGATTTTATTGGTTTATTCGTCTAGATGGGAACGATGCAGTCATTGAACGCATCAACGACCCACTCAATCGCTGGATCTCGTCCAACTACACCTCACAGTACCGTTCTGACAATGCCCATTTAATAAGAGATAAGAATTCGTAATCTAATTACTAAAAACAAAGAGAAAAAAATCTGTGTTCAGAGAAATTTTATTGTTCATGTTTTGAAGAAATTTTTAAAATCGAAACGTTGATTGAAAGCTAAAAGCAGAAGATTTTACGCAAAAGCAAACAAAGTTACGCTTTTTAGAAATTATTTAGAGATTAATGTACAAGTATATCGCAAAGCCGTCCATGTCGATTTTCTTTTGGATACCAAAGGAAGTCGACGATTTATTTTAAGAGATTAAAATTGTACTTCCTGACTATTTTCGAACTAATGTTGTAAATATCATGTTCATAACTTTGAACAAAACCGAACTCTGAAGATTTTTATATGATTTTTTTTTGTATCCTGAGTGTACAAATGAGAAGACGAGTCTTGAAGACTTACGAGGAATAATTCCGATCCATTTTTGAGATAAGATTAATGAAAGATCTTTTATTCAAAATAATTATGATAAAATTCTAACATTTTTTTAAAAAATAAATAAGGATAATGGATAATTTACAGATCCTTCGATTAACGAATTGACTGCCACGAATAAATCTCTTTATCACATCATTATTTAATGTCTCAATACGTTTACATAAACTTTTAAAACTTCTCTAAGATAATAACGTTTGTTCTTTTGAGAAAAAATCACATTAGTTTTATAAATCATCACAGTGAGAATCTAAAAATTGATATTAGTTAGTAAATGCTGACCAGTACCCATTATCATTGTTTTAATGTAATCAGCGTGCACAACTTGACTACTGATGTCTATGTATTGTTGTAACGAAGGGATGCTGCTGTCGTTGGGTAGTACACGCTGCAGACCCCTCATTGACATGGTTTGTGCTATATAAATCGCTGTATCTGTAACGATTCAATGTCAACCAAACGTGGAGATATCGAAACGTGTCACAATATTTTTAATACAATACAAAGAAAATGAAATTGAACTCTGTCATTTTACCTCTCAATAATTCGTCGTAAATGTTGAAGGCTTCAGGGTTCTCCCGAGAATCATGGAGTTTGTGCAGCAAGAATTGCACGAAATATTTCCACTCTGACTCTTTGGTATATTTATCCTGTAATGTGATAATTCGAAACAACAATCAAGAAACTTCTGCAATTTTTCAATTCTGTAAGAAGGTGGCGAAAGGCAGCAATTCGATTTTTTACATTTTGTGAAATACTGGAATATCTTGACAACGAGGGATTTTTGGAGAAAATCTCAGAATACAGTCTTGCTAGGGAATTTCCTCAGCTACAAAAATGGTCTATTGATATTACCTTGTAGAATCGACTGTTCTCTAAATATTCAAAGAATTAGGAAAATCAAGAAATTTGCCTCTTTAAAATTAACTTCTCAGTTGCTTGATCAGTTCATTTAATTAGAATTTATACACAGGATATACAATTAAGTATATCCAAATATATCACTTAATTTTATGCAAGAGGTATTCATAGTTTTAAATGACATTTTATAAAACATAACTTTCTTTTTAAGTATTCTTTTTATACATAATCTAAATTGTTCATATTGGAAGAAACCTTATTTTTCCTTGGCACCAAATTAATTTGTAGTGAAATTCCGAATATAGACAATGCTAAAATTTCGAAAGAATGACTTTTAGGGTGGATAGTTAGTTATTCATGAAAATAAGTAGTAATTTCCTGAAACAATGGACTCTCTTGTTTTTTATTTTAATTTTTTTTAATGTTTCCTATAAATTCAGAAAATAGATTCAAATTTAGACCAAAAGGTTGACAAACTTACGATCACAAGAAGCTTAAGACAAGCTCTGTTGCTGAACTATAATATGGCTAAAAATATGGCTAAGATCCTTAGATATACCTACTTTCCCAATAAAATGCTAAACAAAAAAGTAAGTATCCCCATCTTCTTAAAAATTGAAATATAACAAGTACTGATTCTCCGAGGAAAAATCAATCGACATTTTCTCTTCAGCATGGAAGTTCTCAATTAGAATCAAATATTATCCAGATATTTCCCCAATTACCAAAACCCCCAAACCCAATTGATCCATCTCCCTTCAATAAATCAACCAACTATCGCCCAAAAATTAACTTCTTACTTTGGCATACATCAGCAGCGCCTGTGGGCACCTCTCCGCCAGCAGCTCCACCCCCTTCTCCGTGTCCCTGACGCACAGCACCTTAAAGGACAGCCCCCCCTCAATGCTCTGCGTCTCCAAGAACCTCTTGACCTCCTCATAGCACTCATTGCTGAGATGTCCACTGGCCAGTAACGCCTGCAGCTTGACAACCTCCTGCCTTGCCTCCCCCTTCCCCTCATCATTCTTATAGAGCATGGGATGGTCCAGGAACTCAGGCCTCAAGCTCCCAAACAAGACATCCTTCCCCTCCCTCTCCTCGCCCTTCCCCTGTCCCTGTCCCTGCGCCAGCTCCCCCAGGTACGACCTCACCAGTATCTTAAACCCCTCCAAAAACGCCACATCGCTCTCCCCAGTCCCCTCCCTCCCCTTCCCCTCATCCCCCTTGAAAACCCCCTTGAAATACGTCTCCAGAGTCAGCTGCAGAGCGCCAGCCGCTAGTCTCCCATCCCTCCCAACCCTGGAAGGCAGATACGCCAGGAAAATCTGGATCATCTGATTCAAGGTCAGCGCCTCCTTCCCCACGAGTTTGGCGATGACATCAGCGAAGACCCTCGTCCTCTGCCTCATTAAAATCCCAGCGTAATCAGAGAACGTAGGAATGACGTTTCCCTTCTTCACACTGGTCACATCAAACAGCCAGGACCAGTTGGCGAGAGTGGCCTCTGTGATGTACCGATCAGAAATACTCTCGAGAGCCTTCTCAGCGAGCTGCTGTCTCTCCGCCTGGGTGTACAGCAGCACCAGAGCAAACTGACTGGCATCCGTGGCTTCCCAGCCACTCAAGACATGAATCAACTTGTCCGTGGCATACTCCCTCAGCACAGGGCTCGCAAGAATGAGTTTCAGAAGATCCTCCTTCTCCGCGCCCCCCAGAACCTCCACGATATTGTGCTCTTGGAATAGAGCGTCGGCTTCAGGGCCTGACTGCAAGCTCAGCAGCACATCAGACAGATAAACGACAACTCCAGGGGCTTTACCCACGTCTTTTCTTCCCAGTACATCAGGCGCACTCAAGCCTGCTAGCTTATAATAACGAATACAAAAATTCCAGTCGTAGGGGGACGACGAGGAGACGTAGTAGTCAGCGAGCAGCCCACAGGACTGCCTGTACAAATTGTCCAGGTGAGACCTCGAGGTGTCGTTGATGTTGCTGGAGTACTCCACGTCAGAAGTGTAGTACACCATGTCTTTAGCCAGTTTGAGAACAGTGTAAGCTTCGCCTAGGAGGTGTTTGTAAGTGCAGGGGCTCGACCCCTTGTGGTTATTGGCTGCCCCCAGGATGTCGTAGTAGACGTCTTCGGGATTGGGGAGGGCTAGGGAGTAGTAGGTCCACGAGTCTTGGTCGGAGGCGAGGAGTACTAGGCATCTAGCTGCGTGGAGGAGCTTCTTGACCCCCAGGAACGGTCTCAAGCCGATTAGGGAGATGGTGTCAGGCTCGTTGTGATCGTCACTCTCGATGCTGCTCTTCGTCTTCACTTGGGGCAGGCGAAGGGTGTAGGACTCCAGGCCAGCTTCGGTGAGGGCGTGCAGAGCAGTGTTCTCCAGGGCTACGTGGCTCACTGGAGAGGTGAATGGGTAGACCGTGCACGAGGACAAATTCAGAGAGATTTCTTCCTTCATCGAGGGGGAGAAGTGGTAGAGGTAGCCTTCCTGGGCTGTGCAGACGAGGCAGGTCACCCCGTTGAATACGTTGTACTTCTGGGAGCGCAGGAGAGACCTCTTCTGCTTAGTGTTGAGAGTCTTGGACCTCCAGTAGGAGGGCTTCATCCCGCAGCACGTGAAGTACTCATTATCGAAGTCCTTCGAGGCTTCGGGAGACGTCGGGGGGATCTTCAGCCTCAGCAGGTGCTCGATGCTGTAGTTCTCTGACCAGCTGTCCTCGTTGGACCTCGTTGTGATCGTCGCTGAGATCTCGGGGGCTGGTACCACTGGCGGGTCGAAGCTCTGGGAGTTCTCTGATACGTCTGACGACATCGACCCCAGGATTACGTTGAAATTCTTTGTCTCCGGCTCGATGATCTTCAGGAGCTCCAGTCTTTGGAGCTCCTCAGCTTCCTTCGACACCAGCTGGTCCCAGTCGATGAAGCGCCTCTCGTTGATCACTGATTTCTTGTAATCGATGATTGATTTCGTCTGGGAATTTCGTTTCTTATTCAGTTTCTTTTCAGTGTCAGGACTTTCCGAGCCCTGTCTCGCGATTTTAGCGTTTTGATTCATTCGTTTTTTCGTGTTCTTTGTGTTGTTAATGCTCTCGACGTTGTTGATCATGTCATCGTTGAACTGATTCGTTAGTTTGAACATCATGAAGTTTGTGGTATTCATGACGGTAATAAATTCCTCGGCTATTTCTACGTGCTCAGGGGTGAATGTGAATCTCAGGGACCAGGGTCTTACTTCGAAGTCTAGGAATTTCTGTTTTGAGAGGTGCTGGGTCTCGACTTTTAGCTCGTGAATGGCAGCCTCGTGCTCCATCACCACCAGGAGATTGCCGGTGGTCTGGCAGCAGGCTATCTGGGTCGGTTGGGAGTTGAGGGGTAGCTCTATCATTTCGAGACTGTTTAGGGTGCGGTTGAGACTGGGCGTGACTCGTCCAGCTATTCTCGCTCTCATCGCTTGATTCTGATTGCCAGACATCTCCCAATTAACGTAAATGCGTACAAAATTATTTGTCGTTGCTCCGTCCCTCGAATTTTTTGATTCTAGGGTTGCTACATAATTACCTTTGTCAGAGTGGAGTAATTGATGGACTGAATCGACGGTGGGGAATACTGTCAGGAGTTTTGATTGCGATGAGGACAATCCGTAGACTTTGACGCAGTGGGAGGACAGGGCGAGCAGGAGCATGTCCTGACCCTGGACATTGGCTGTGCAGGATGCCGTTGGCTCATCGATCTGACCCACATTCTGCGACAGGAAATTATGCACTGGTATTACACGCACCATTTTTCGGGTTTTTAGAGGACTGACAGGGGGTTTAACCGGTGCTCAGAGGGTGTGGGGGTGATTTATTATGTACTGATGGATTTGTGACACTACTGCTGTGCATGGTATATAAACAACTGAATGGTTTGACGTTCTTTTGTGCCTTACTCCCACATGGAGGATTGGACCAATCCGGCGGGGGATCGGGGGGACATCTATGCATGCGCCCGGCTGACGTCAGAGGCGTCAGAGTCAGAGGTGGTCAGAGGCCATCAGAGGCAGCGGGCATTTAAATGCATAACCTAGAAATTGGGGGAGGCATGTGGAAGTTGTGGTGAATATTTTGCTCGGATTTTTTAGAGTTTGACGGCGATTAATTCCGGTTCATCGATTTTGTGACATGTAACTGCTGCTCGAGGGTTTTGTGACAGGTGAAATCTTCGGAATTTGTTTATTCTCGTGTTGTGTTTGATGCAATGTTTTTCTTGGGAACCATAGTAGTCGTTTTTATGTTTTCTTCGTTGAAAATGTAGAGGATTCGTTTGGATTTTTGGTAGAACTGTTGGGTGAAATAGAATTAGTAATAATTGTAGAATGATAAAAGTATTGCAAAGGAAGAGTTTATTGATTGTTTATCATGGCGGGTTTTATTCTTCTTGGATTGCAGCACAATTATATATTTGATAACAATGGTTTTTCAAAACTCGAAATTTAGAGTTTGCTAAAAAAAAATTGTTTTCCAAATTGGGCCCGATACCCAACAGGGTTTCAAGCTATCAAATCGCCTTTTGGCAAACTCAAAGACTATGAAAAACCTTTCAAAATGAAACGTCATACTTAGCATTATCTTCAGTTTGACGAAGCTTATACGAGAAAACATTTTTTCTTCAATCGATAATTACTCAAAAATCTAATTTTTTTTCAATCTGAAATTTTCACCAAAAATGGCCAACAAAATGGAAAGCATTTTGGCGTCAATTGGAGTTTGTTCTGATTTGATCTGAATGAATATTCAATTAAATTCTCGATTACCAAGAAATGAAAGCTCTTTGAAAAATTTATTTCAATTGTATAATTAGAGAAATCACAATTTTCCACTCAGAAAATCCTACTGAAGATCAATAGTGGAACATTTACTCAGTCTAGCCTCCACCATTTGCTAATATTTAATTAATCATTTATTTCTTATTTTTATGCCTCCTTTTCCATTCGCTAAATTATCAATTTGAAAAAAACTCCCATAAGAGCTTATGTATATTAAAAAAATAGATCATTTTAGTTTCTCGAGGCTTTTGCAACTAATTCTTCTCATTTTTTTCAAACCCAGAAACATTCTGCATCCTAAAAAACGATGAACACCCTCCACCCTAAAAATTGGCATTTCTCATCTGAATAATTCCCATTAATTCTCCCCCCAGGTTCCCCTCAACCATTAAAAATGCATACCCCAATGGACACAATGATCTACTCCCCGTCCACGAACCTCGTGGACGCGGTGATCGACGAGGTAGCACTAGAGGGTCTCGATGGTATCACCCTGGAAGCCCTGTGGCAGCGCCTAGCGATAAGACTCCAAATCAATCACCCCTTTCCCTTTCCCCTGATGGAGCAAATCTGGTCCATCTGCACCTCCACAAACAACCTCCTCTTCTACGAGTTGGAGACCCCCAGACCCCCTCTGGTAATCTACGACCGTTACGAGTTCGTGGACCCAGAGATGGGGACAATCCTCGAGCCCGAAGTGGTCCCCGAGGACATTTACGAGCATTTCCCAATCGACGACACGAAAACAGGGGTCAGAGGTTCCTGCAAGAGCTACCACACAAGACAACCCATTGACTCCATCAGAACCATGAGCCTGGCCTTTGCAGACGAGAAATACGGCCAGAAACTAGTGATCGTTGGCTCTCAAGCCACGAGGCAGAACTCCCTCATGGGTGACTCTGTCTGTCCCACTCTGGAGCTCACCATCGTGCAGTACTGCTTCCTGGAGCGGGTGGGAAGGGCCAGATATCACGGGGAAGTCACCCAGGGCAAGCGCAGCCTCAGCATCCTAGGGGAAGAGCCAAAGTCCCTGTTCTACCACAGGAAATACCTGACGAAGCACAGAATGATAACGAAACAGGTGCACCACCAGAAGATCTCTGGCCATGGCACGAGTGGAAGCCTGCTGCACCTCCCCAGGTTCTTCGTCGAACGAAAACCCAAGATGATTTACCTTGCCGAGAAGATCGTCGAAATCCTGAAGACTCGGGAGAACTATATCGCTGATTACAGTGAGATCAAGAAGGAACTGCAGATAGACAGGACGATAAAAAATCTGTTCAAGTTGGCGGTCTTCCAGAAGGTCGCCAGGACCGATCTTCTGGTGCCTTACAGAACACTGTACCCTCATGCTGACATTTCAGAGTGGCAGAGGAAGGGCTGCGCCAAGGAGAAGAGGATCAAGGCTATCCAGCTGCTGGATCCAAACATTGATCTCACTGAGCTGTGGAATAAAGAGGATCTGGAGGAAGAGGAGGTAGGAGTAGGAGTAGTGGAACGCTTTTATTAAATCCTCACGTACGGGGTCCATATATGGTATCGACCCATGAAAATGGCAATGACTCATTTTTTAATTATTTTCAATACTGTGGAGAATAAATTGACCAGACAAATGAGATCGAAAAAAGGAACTGTGGCTTCAATGCAGCAGCGAAGTGGTAAAACAGTACAAGGCAATTTTTACTATTGACCAGTTTTCAATGAATATGTCGGAATCTAAGGGGAATATCAAAATTTTTGTTATAACCTTTTTTGTAGAGCCGATTTAGTGCTATAACAAATGCAGTTACGAAAATTTCGCTATCTCCCTTAGATTCGGAAATATTCCTCAAAAACTCAACTGGGAGATAAGTCGACTTAAGCCGTTTTACCACTTCGCTACTGAATTAAATATGGGTTTCATAATTTTGCATTGATTATAAGTCATCGAATTCTAGTTATGTCGAGCGTACACCACCCTTAGAAACAAAAGGGCCCCGTCCGTGAGAGATTAAATCATGTATCTTGTGCCAAAAAGTCGTGTATATTTTTTTGGACTTTCGAAAAAATTCGTCAAAGGGTCGTATGCACACTTCCTAAGGAAATAGTAAATCTCCACGTTTTCGATGATTCTGAACCATTTCAGTCTCACTTATTAGAGACCATTTTTTAAAAATTTGAACTGAATTTGAGAATTTGAGCCAAAGGGTCCTAAAACATGTACTCAGGGAATAGTAAATCTTGATTGTTCTACAAATAGTTCCTTAGAGAATAGGAAATCTTGATAAATCCGTAAGAAGCCACACAATTCCATCAGAAAGTGCTTATACGATAATTTTACGCAAATTTTCAAGAACGTAAAAGAAAATATTTTGCTACTCTCAGTGTTCTTGTCATCAAGTTCTAAATCACAAATCAGTTTGAATTATGCACTACAATTATTTTTGTCTATATACTTCATTATTATAATTTTTCCATTGTTTTTTCTTCTTTTGTTTCGCATATTATCAGTGACAATTTATGTACCTAATTTTAGGTGTACGATCTGGACATATCGAAGCAGAAGGTCAACGAGCCCCTCCTCAAGCAGGCGAATTTGTACGTCGAGAGTTCCAGCCATGAAGGATTGAGTCAGACAGAACTGGGGAAGAGTATGGGTGTGACTAAACTCCAGTCGAGAACGATCTTCAGAAATCTGGCGAAGATGCATGTCGTGGGGATTTACATGAACGACATGGGACGTCAGAGGATCACCAAATACGTGTCCAAGAGGTTCGAGAAGAACAGTAGGATCAGCAAGCAGTTCAAGACTGAAATGACCAAGATGAAGGCGCTCACGAAGACGTCACATGCTAACAATCCTCCTCAGCCTGTGCCATCCCCTCCGGAGCCCATTAATCCTCCTGCAGAGGACCTCGTGGAAGAGAGGATGGAAGTGGCCACTGAAGAACTCCCTCCAGTCCCCAAATCCTCGAGAGAAGACCTCAAGGTGCTGTTCTCATCAGCCAATCGAACCCTGAAGAAGTACAAGCTCCACAAAATCCAGAGATACCAGGTCACCCATCAGAATTTTTCTAAAGAAGAAATCAAGACGCTCCACTCAAGAATAAGAAAATTATCAGACCAAATGAAAAAGAATTCAATGTTCCCTGCAAAACGACTCAAACTTCTGGACCCAGCAGAGCCTCCAGAAGTGGACGCCTGCGATATCCTCCTCCAAGAAGTCAAGGTCCCTGAGAAGCCCAGAGGCGAACTGAGGAGTCTCCTAAGAGAACTGCACTCAGAGGAGGCCCAGAACACTGGCACCATCACCTACAGAATCCTGAAGCGCTCCAACATGATAATAGAATCCGTGAAAGAGCACAAAGTGATCGACGACATGACGAAGCTCATGCGAATGATCAACGAGGAAGAGGAGCGTGAGGGATACGACGTGAAGATGGACAAAAAATCCCTGATCAGACTGCTGCAAAAGCTGGCAGGTGAGAACCTAGTCAAGAACATCAACCTAACTCTGACATCCAAAGGAAGAAAGAAGAGTCTCACTTTCATTTGTGACCCCAGCATCGACGTTAACCACACGGTGATCCAGTCAGCTGTGGAACAAGCCAGGATTAAATTCTGCGTGATGAAGTGCCACAAGTCAAAGTCCAATTCTTCAGAGGATGACGATAAATCAGCCCACAAACGAGTGAAGAGGAAGTCCAAATTGGACACAACTTCGTTGGATGTTCCTGGAGACATAAGGTACGATCCAAAGGCTGGGAGGAGGTACGGGTACAGTCCAAAGTTCGTCAGGATGAAGATAATCCACTTGCTGCTGTATTACATCATTCATGATTACCCCACAACGCCTCCTCTCCCTCGATCCCAACAGATCCAGCGTCTTCGAGCCAGAGGATACCAGATCGACAGTAAAATGGAGAAGGAAATGGGAACGATATACAATACTCAAGTTGGCTGGAAGATGTTCATCCCTCCGTTGGCTCCCCACAATGGCTGGCCCCATGGCTGGGTCCTGATGTGTGACATTCTCCACAGAATCCCATTGTCGATCCTCGTCAAGTTCTACAATCTCCCTTACCGAATGTCAGAACTCGATTACTACCTGGACGACCCAATCAGGAAGCACACTCTCATCAAAGACCTCCCCACGCCCCTCAGGAATGCTCTCCTCTTCAACAGAAAGTACATCTTCAGCTTCCACGAGACAATATCGAGACTCTGCTTCATCGGACTGATTCAGTTTGGCCCTCAGAAGCTGAAGGAGAAGGACCAGGTGTTCCTCTACCTCAACAGAAGAAGCGAGCTCTTCGACACAACAACGTCAGCCCCCAGTTACCACAAAATCGATGAGCAGGAGTACCTGAGACAGCCCTACTACTTCGACAAGATGCAGGTGGTGGAGAAGTACTGGTACGACATGTGGAACATCTGCATCAACACCCAATTGGGGGGAAGACTGGCGGTTCAGGGGACTGACATAATCCTGGAGGACCTAGCCAAGAAACCCGAGATAATGGAGACGTTGAAGGCTCGTTCACCGGAGGAAGCTGAACTCCTCGATATTGGGACGCTGCCTGGGGACAAGAGGGGGGCAGCTGGCATTGACTCCGCCTTCTTCGCTCACCTGAAACGAAACTGGAACTGGGAGAACTTCAACCAGCACTGCACATCCATCCCTGATCCCAAGAAATCCCCTGTTAAAACCACTAAAAGGAACATTCACCTCTCCAAGATCGAGGCGAAACCCCTCAAATTCACGGAGTTCAAGGGCCTCAAGAAGAGTGGCCCCACGAACTTGGATGCCAACGATCTGAAACTCCCCAGTGGTCAGAAATCCACTTCCACTTCAGATAAGCACCTGAGGCCCAAGGCGCTGGCAGCCAAGATGAAGAAGCAGCACGCGATAGTGAGAAGGGTCCTCCCCAGGAAGCAACAGAAGAAGGGAAGGTCGAAAGTCAAGTACGATGACATTGACTACTCAGCTCTTCAGAAGATGGACAAGCTTCGAGTCGAGTGGGATCCACGTGAGGACAACATTCTCCTCGTCTGCAGGGTCGTAATGACCTACTTGTGCCCAAACCCGAGGAGACAAGTGATTAATTGCACTGCAGTTCGAGACGTCCTGAGGTTCTACTCCTCGAGTTCCCATAACAAGACGTCGAGAGCCTGTCAGAGGAGACTACTGTACATGCTGAAGCAGCCCCAGACGATGCACTCGGTGGGCCTCGGGGTGGAAGAGATCAAGCAGAATTATTACGTCCACAAGAGGTACAACAACATAGTGGACAAAATCAAACAGGAACACCCCGACGACTCGGAGGAGAGGATCATCGAGGTGTTCAAGACGCTGGTCTCCTACGTAGCGAAGAAATACTACGACATCTCAGAGTCTGAGACGAAGGAGGCTGGACGCATGCCAAGGACGATTCAAGAGTTCAATTTGTTTTATGAGACAACTCATCCCCAGAAGCCCCACAGCCACTTGGGCTTCACTCAGGACGTCAGAAGTACCAACGACATCCACACAGCAACCATCAACTCAGTCATCTACAGCTCCATGTGCTGTGGGAAGGACCGCAGGTCCTGGGCGTATCAGCTCTTCAGGATCTACCAACAGTACTCTGAACTACTCCTCAAGAATGCCATGGGGAAGATCAGGGCGGATCACATGGTGTCCGTGAAGAAGCATTACCTGAACGCCATCAAGAAATTTGGTAACTGCATGCCAATGAGCTCATCGCAGTACCAATTGAGCACGGCGTACCTCCATAAATTTCAGACCAAAGTCCCTGCTGAGGTTTACGAGGAGATCTTCGAGTTCCTGAAGGCTGTTGTCAAGGGGCACGAGGATAACACTCTCGGAGATGTCGGTGGGGTCGAGGTGGTGCCTCCAACCGGTGGAATGGTGGTGGGAATTCCGGAGTATTTCGTTGACGAGGCCATCGAGTTCAATGTCGAGATCCCTGATCACGTAATTGCGCTTGATCCCAAGCTCCAGGAGTACGACGAGACGTACATTAGGATTGCTAAGCGATACCAGGATATCCTCACCAGCCTCCAGCATTCCGATCTTCAGAGCGATGCCCCTTCGACATCTAGAGCTCCTCCACGTGCTCCTGTCATCAAACCGACTAAAGTGGAAGTGGCTCAGAGGACTGAGGGGACTTCAGACTGTGATAAGACTAAAGTCGACATGGAAAGTTCTCTCCCCAAGTCATCTGCGAGGAAATTGGGCCCTGCGAAGACCCACTGGGCTCAGAAGGGACTGAAAAAGCCCTTTTCAGGAGAGGAACCCAGCACTGATTACGATTCAACCTTAGAAGACTCCAAAAACGATCTTGATGATGACGTCGAGAATGACTACATCAAGCTCCAGGATGGGACTATAATCCCAATCACCAAAGAAGACGTTGAATTTGCTAAATCAACTCCAGTTGACGACTCTATTCACCAGGCTTTCCTGAAGACTAGAACCGAAGAACTCGAGGATGTCTCGACGTTCAGTGCAGTTGACAAGCTCAAGGACATCGTCGCAGGCCACCAGACCACTAAAATGGAGGTGGACCTTGCCCACGATCACCAGGAGAACAGAGAGGAGAGGATGGACACCTCTGAAGACAGCTCGACGATTATTTCCCCAGAAACTCCAACTGCGAAGACCTCCAATTACCTGAATGACATCATAGCGACAATGGACAGAACAATAGAGACTGAATACTCTCAGGATGAAAATAGCAAGGACTCTGGTGACAGTGGCCCTCGTCACACGAGAATAGCTCTTCTGACGATGCGAGAGGAGCTGAATGAAGACGTTCCTGACAGTCACCACGCACATGAGTACTTCGTGGTGAATACCTTCGGGGTATTCTACTCATTCCCTCGTCTTCGAGGGAAAGCTGAGGAGAATCCTGACCGCAGTCTGATTAAATCTGGGGGGTTACTTATGGTGGAGGAGGATGTGTACAAGAGAGTTCTTGCTGACTTGAGAAAATTCGCAGTTTTTCCTAAAGAATTCCCGGAGTATGCTGAGGCAAAGAAGTTGTCGCAGCAGGAGGGGATCGAAGGGGCTGATGTTGACATGGTCTACGAATTTGTGAGGGAGAGGAGGGAGCAGGGAGCCACTATGAGGCAACTGGTGATGAGATTTCATGGAAGACTTGAGAGACAATTGTACGATATCCTGGCCTTGATGACTGATCACAGGTTGTTCTTGCGAAGTGGAGTGACAGAGATGCACTACATTCATCATAATTTCGTGGATCCCTGGTTGATACAGTCGATAAGGATCATGAGGCTGCAGAAGGAGGCCCTCCCTCCGGTACCACCTGGAATAGTCTACGTACTGAATTCTGAGGGCGAGAGTGCGGAGGGTTCGAAGAAACCTGAGGCCTCTGGCAGCAGTAGGAAGACTCCTAGTGAACAGGGGAGTCCAACTCTGCCTGCAAATGATCAACAGAAGAATCCCCAGAAAAAGAGAACGTGTCTCCTCCAGACCAAGGACATTTACACAGCAGCCAAGAAACTTGACCTGAATTCAGCTGAGGATATAAATGTGGTTGTGAGACCCTGGATTCAGATTGATGGCTTGCTCAACAGGAAAAGCCTCGAACAGATGCTTGGAGCTGTCCTTGGACACTGTCTCATGCATCCTGGGATTATTCTAGTCAAAGTTCAAGAACGATTTATCCCGGCTCTGCAGCCTTATCACACGAGAGAGCTCGTTGAGATTCTGGTGAAGCTGGGGTGTTTACGAATTAGGGTCCTCCAGAAGGGGTCGGCTAATCTGCTATCTCGTTCCATCTTCACGGGAATGACTCTTCCAATTAGGGAGGATGGGGAGACTGAGTATGATGATGAGATGGTCATCGAGCCGAGGCTGGGGGCTGTCGTCAAGTTTTCAAGCTTTTTGAGGAAGAATCGAGAACAGCTGTAGGGGAATCGGCAGGAGACAAGGTTTTTAAGTTTATTTTTATTTAAGATTTGATGGAGATTGGGTTACTAGGAAATGACATTTACGTTGAAGCGTTTCATTTTCTCAAGGTATGAAGAGAAGATTATCTTCATGCGTTGGAACACCAGAATTTCGTTATTTGTTTCATTTGTGATTTATAAGGGAATTTGGGTTTCTATAAAATTCATACGGAGGAGCGAAAATTTGTGGATAGTATTGACTTAAATCTGTAAATAATTCCAAGTTCGGAAAGAATAATTTATCTCTGAGAAACGAAGCCGAAACGAACTGCAGCAAAATTGAAACCAAAAATGCGAGACTACAAATATTCGTCATTCATGATTCTTGAGAATATTTAAACTATAAAATTCACTACATAGAAAAGGAAGAATCTTGATGAATGATATTCACATAAAAACTTTACATACTTCCAAAAATCATAAAGAATAATAAGTTCATGAGGATGAATCGAGATTAACCGCAGTGAAATGGAAATTGAAATACGCGATTTTCAAAGTATTCTTTATTTATGATTGATAATAGCATACGTGGCTCTATGAAATGGTGTTCAAGTTGAATCCGTTCACATTCCTAAAGGTAGGAAGAACGAAATATCTTCATACATTAAAACACAAGGATTTCGCAATTCGTTTTATTTGTAATTTATAAGGAAATTCGAGGTTCTAAAAAATTTACCATACGTTGGAGTGAAAATCTGTGTATGGTATTGACATTAGAACTGTAAATAGTTCCAAAGATCAAAAAGAATAATTTATATATGAGAAACGCAACCGAGACGAGCTGCAGCAAAATTGGAACCAAAAATGCGAGAATTCACAAATATTCTTTATTCATGATTCTCGAGAATATTTGGTTTCTTTGAAATCATGACATAGAGGAAAGAAGGAAGAATTGTAGTGAATGATATTCGCATAAAAACTTGACACACTTCCAAACGTCTCAAAGAATAGTAAACTTATGAGAATGAATCGACATTAACTCCAGTGACATTGAAATACGCGACTTTCGAAATATTCTTTATTTATGATTTATAACAGTATAAGTTAGCTCTATGAAATGGCTTTCACGTTGAATCCGTTCACATTCCTAAAGGCAGGAAGAGGAAAATATCTTCATACATTACAACAAAAGATTTTCAAAATTCATTTTATTCGCGATTCATTAGAAAATTCGTGTTTCTTTCGAATTTATCATGCGTAAGGGTAAAAATCTTAGAATATACTATTTACATTGGAAGTGTATATATTTCAAAACAACAATTTCATGACGAATCGAGGCTCACTGCAGTGAAATTGAATACAAGGTTTTCGAAATCCTTTTATTTATGACGCGTAATAGCATCCATGTCTCCATGAAGTTATGTTCACGTAAAACTGTAAATATATCTAAAGACAAAGATTCGAATCAGTCCTGGAATTCAATGATCCAAACTATGATTTTATTCATGGCTTATCATCCAATTGGTGTTTCCATAAAAATCATTAAAAGAGAGGATAAATCAGTGACTGTATGATTTTGACGTTGAAATTGTACATATTTCTAAAGACAAGAAAACAAAATTTTTTCCACGTTAAGGAATCAACGCCCTCAGTAGTGAATTTGAAATCAAAACAAAAGGCTTTCGAAATTTTTTTTTATTTATGATAACATACGCGTCAATATATTTTTTATTCTATTAATTTAACAAAGGAGAATAGGGAAATTAAATTCGTTGATTAGACGTTTGTTCGGTTTGTAGGCTTCACAGTGGGAATTTAATGAAAACCGATCAGTTTCATCATTCTCTTTATTCATGATTCGTAATAACATACGTTGTTTCTATAAAATTCATTATACGTAAGAATAAATAAGTTACTGTACGGTATTTACTTTTATAACTGTACATATCTAAATATACGAATCGAAAAACATCTCTTTGCGACTGAAGACTTTATCACATTACTTAACACTTATGAAATACAGTAATTAGGTAAAACGTTCTGTTGTCTTTGTTGGACTAGATATCTAGGGTCTTTTTCAGTAATGACTAAAGTTTGTGATATTACCGGTTAGTGTTATAATCTGAGCTGTTGCATTATGTGGGCTGGCATTAAGTGGGCTTGTGCTGTTAGTTGATTCACTGAATGAATCGATGATCTTTGTGAGACTCTCGTATGTGCCAGTTAGAAATCCGAGAATTCCAATCAGGAGGATGAAGACGTTTTTCATCATTTTGACGGGGCCGAGAGTATTATTGCCTGCGCAGACTACTAATTCGATGATGGGAGGAAAGAGCAGGGCCAAGGCTGTACTACTCACTGCACCAACTAGTGATATAAAATTGCCTAGATTTGGGATGGCTTCGGCTAGCACAACTGAAACATTAAGTCTTCAATTCAGTAGCGAAGTGGCAAAACGGTACAAGTCAATTTTGACTATTGACCACTTTTCAATGAATATCTCGGAATCTAAGGGAGATAGAAATTTTTTTGTAATAACCTTTCTTGTAGAGCCGATTAAGGGCTATAATAAATATGATTACGAAAATTTCGCTATCTCCCTTAGATTCGGAAATATTCCTCAAAAACTCAACTGGGAGATGAGTCGACTTAACCCGTTTTACCACTTCGCTACTGAATTACAATGTTGAATATTTAGATTTGAATTGAAATTGAAATTCAAGCCAAGTCCTGCGATTGCTTAGAAAGGAACGGAATTTTTCTGTAAAAGGAAACTTGCATGATTTTTTAAAATTTTTCTAATCTCAAGTTTAGGACTTGAATTAGTAATTTTTCATTCACGAATGTTCGAAATATTCGTCCTTATGCAATAGGGAGAGTGGGGCAAAATGAAACAGCCGACAAACGACTGTTCGACGCAATTCAATTTTCACGATGAGTGTGGAAATTCAAGCTTTCATTGAAAAATCATTGATTGTTTAACATGAAAAACCCCATTTTCTTGAATTTTCAAGATGAATAAGAAATTTAGTGAGCGCTTTGATTTGAAATTGAATTCAACCTCACAACATTGGAAATTCAGATGACGCGGTGACTGAAATTTCAAGAAATTTCTAACAGAGTATTGCATTTTTTTACGACAATTTTGATGAAAATCTTTGCGATATGCTTTCCGATTGCTAAAATTTAGAAATAACTTTCAACAGAAATTCACTCGAATGATGTTAACATAACTTCCCTATGACATCGCGAAATTGCGACGAAGCATTTTTCTTGAAAATCGTGGAAACATTTCCAACTGTATAGTACGATTCCATTAAAATTCCAATTCCCTAGGAATAAAAAATAATCCAATTCTCCTCGCAATTTAGTCTCAATTATCCCATGAATCATAACTATGACTATTACATTATTCCACCGACATAATTTCAAATTACTTACATGTGAGAAGACACAAAACAGACCGGAAGCACATTTCAACTAAAACGGGACACCGAAAATCCCCAAATCTGTCGATTAATTTGGGCCAAATTATGGCTATTGGTACGTAGAATTGCAGAGCATACGAGAGCATAATACATAGGGATATAGCGATCTTGATACACTGTGGTAATCTGCAAGTAAATAAACATGAATATCATAATACATTTTTTATTCATGTCGGATAGTGAGCGAAAGAAAATTATGTCAAGGTTGGGTAATTCATTACAAAATCAACTCACATCTCTTTAGAATTGAGATTAAGGGTAACCGAGCCGCGCACTTCCTCTCCATACTGAAGGTAAGCCAAAAAGCCCATGACAACAAACATCACACCAACTATTACCATTCCAGTGTTTAATACTCCAAGGGGACTATTGAATTGCGTTGGTTTTCTCATTTCATTTTTCAGTGGCAGTACCTTGCAATAAAAAAATTATGTTTAGTTGGAAAATTTCGAGAGAATGGATTAATGATATCCAAGTATCTTTCACAGTTTCATATGAATCACATCAGAGTTTTGGAGATTTGCAATCATCAAATAGACCTTTTCATCCTAAGAGTCACTAGATCTTCGGACGCTTTTTTCCCATGTTAATTCCCCTAGGAGTTTCGGACACTTTTACAATTTTACATATTAATCATAATTTTTGAGTGCTCAAATCGATATTATCGTAAATGTCAATATTTATCAGAATTTTTCATCTTTTTTCCGAAGATTTTTCAATTTGATAAACGGAATAAATATTTCCTCTAGATTTCCAGAATGAAAGGTCTCTTTATAAATAAAATTGGGTGAGAAGAATTTTTAAAAAGTCAGGGATTATCAACGTCGTTTAAATGACATTTTGCTGAAAAAGTACGTTCTCGATAAATTTTCTTCTCAGGCGAAATAATCGCAATTGTTTAAATTCTTGAGGACCGCATTATATCGGGATGAGAACAATTATTTGCAAATTATTTACCATTAAAAAAATTTTGAGTAGAAATTGATCGTTTGTAAATTATTATGAAAAAAGTTCACGATTTTCCTCAAGAAGTTGACATTTTAATTTTCTATTTACATTTTTCGAATATTTCCTAACGGTTCAAAATGTAGGATCTAATGCAGAACGTGAAGGTTCACAATTGTCTGTAACCTAGACTCCAATGGGACTTGAATATTTAACTGCAAATGTGGATAACGATTTCAATGAAAAATTGCATGAGAGAAAATTTGTCAAATGCGTGAATAATCAGCGTATGTCAAATGCATTATGCAGAAAACTTTTGCCTTCCAAATATCTCCTGCTTTTAATAAACCATCGAAATTGTTTAAATTTTTGGAAACCTGTTTTTTACGTGGAATCAATTTTTATTCCAGTTCTGAACATGAAACCAATTTTTACGATTTGTTTGTTCTTCAGATTTCCAAAATGTTTCATATTCAGAAACTTAAACTACCAAAAACATTGCTTGAAAGACTGAAGAAATGGCCAAAGTACGTGGATATCCTCAAAACCCTTAAAATTGTCAAAACTCATATCAACGATAATTCTCTTACCAAAGTAATACCTTCGAAGGAATAAATCACAGTGCCGAAGAACAGAGGTAGTTGATTCCAACTAGCGACATAATTTCTCTCGCTCAAAGGCGGCAGGCCATTGCATATTATATAAACAGTGGCAATGTAACCGAATACAACCAGCAAATTAGCGATAGACGACAAAGGTGTTAGAAATTTTAAACTCCTAATCCAAGTGCTCATAAGAATGGGCACCAGTGCAATAGCCATGTGCCATCCAACGCTGACATGAAACCCGTACTGATCCAATACCTGGAAGAAAACATCACATTATTGTCACGTGAAAGTAAACTGATAACACGTACGCAACGAGAATACTCTCAACTTTACCTGCTGCATATTAGTCGATATGAAGACAAAATAAACACAGCAAAATCCGAGCTGCGTTACACACACAAATAGATTTACCATCTTTCTGAAGTAAAATTAAATGCCGGGATTCAGTGATAAGAGAAAAAAAAATCAACAAAAAAAATGTTAATCATCTTGTGCAAGATATATCATTGGATATTTATATATTTTTTCATCAACATTTTGTCTCACCTCATTAATACTGAATACTTTCGTAACCGTAGTGGGCCAATTTCGAAACACATCTCCACGGTGCCCGCATAGCCAAGCGCCTCCTGCTTTGCCGAATCACCGAGGCGCTTAATCACCTCATCATTGCAATTAAGCTGCAATTGATAATTATCCACAGCTGATTCCACAATTTCATAGAAAATGAATTAAAGAAGATGATGATGTCTACATTGAGAGAATAGACGAATAATCAACCCAATTGAGGAACGATAATTATTAATCAATCGATAATATCGAGATGACTGAGATTTTATCATCTTCTTTAACTCATCGTAGATAATACTCTGTTTTTTTAGTACAAGGGCACAAATTTCGTTTTCAACCAATGCGACGTTTACAGACCGAGAGAGATCTGTATTCACATTGATTTAAAATGAAGTTTATGGCTGAGCAGTCTTTTAATATTTTACACTGAGAAAAGAATATAATTCTAGGAATATAATTCAAACCAATGCCCGAAATTTCCATACAAAATTTCAGTATAAATTCTTGTCTGAAATTAAGTTGATTGACAGAATTATATTTTTTTCTCAGTATACACACAGAAAAACCTAAACGCAAATTACGTTTAAGAAGTCGTCTTTTACGCTTCCTGAAGCTTATTTTACGCTTGAAGTTGCAGCGTAAATTACGCAGAAAATCACCCTACATTGCGATTACATAAACGTAATTTACGATTTCGTATTCGTAAATTCCGATGATTTTTTTTGCATTCTACGTTTACTTATGCGTAATTAACGACGAAGAAAAAAAGTTATTTCAAGCTTAAAATCCGATGTTTTTTTTTCCGTAAATTACGCATAATTGAATCGTAAAATACGTTTCAATTAAGATAGTAATTTACGATTTCGTAAGTGTGCAATGCGCTTAGTGATACGCAGAAGACGCTTTTTGGTCGTAATTTATTTTGATTTTGATTTTGATCGTAAAACACGCTTTTTTGTTTAGATTTTTCTGTGTGGCTACCATCCCGTGGAGAAGTCGAGTTTGAAGCACGCTGCACGCAGCACAGCGTGCGATAAACTCGACTTGGCGCACGGAGTGATATAATATTGCTATAGCACTCTGTTGGTCGCGACATAGCAGTGGTGTATATAATCGAAACACGGAAAATTTTTAAAGAATTGACAATTAACTTCGGACTATCGTTGATTAAACTTCACAACAAATTTTGACTGCAAATATTAACCTTAAGTATTAATTTCAGTTCAAAGTTGAGTAGTTTTTGGGGCATTCAGCGATCCGCTGTTTCGTAACACAAAACTACCGATGGAGTTTTGACATAAAAATTGCTACATTTTACTGTAGAAATTTTGTTTCGATCAAACTTTGTCGATACAAAGTTTTTATACAAATTTTGTCAAATTTTGTGAGGCTTTAAAATAATTTAATGCGATTTAGTGGGCATTCGAATAGCACGTCACACGATTAGGAGGACCGGAGATCTGTAGTTTGTGACGCTCAGGGGGAAGGTTTGCTTAAGTTGTGGCGTCATACCATTTTTTTAAATTTTTAATCGACGAAAGCGCAAATACAATTGGGTTCTCGTTCCCTTTTTCAAAGAAAAAAAACAACGGTTTCAACAGTTCTTAAAACTATCCCAAAAATCCACAAAGGGTCATTTTGGAATGCTGTGATGGCAACAATTTAAGAAGTTACAAAATGTTCAAAGAACATCAAATAAAGATTTAATCGTTCCCCTAATCACTCGCCTTCTTTCTCTTATTCTTATTTCTTCTCAATTTCAATTCACAAAGAAACTAAAAAAATCGTCAGAACAAGGGGAGATCGTGAATACTGTGCCGTAATATGCAGAGGGGTCCACGTTTCTGACGTTTTGTAACTGAGAGATGGGTCGGGAGGGGTCTAAAAAGTTCAAAAAACGCCTGACGTAATCCACGTATGTGAATGTCCCCTAATTGTGAAGAATGCGGGACGTTAAGCGCGCGACCAACGGAGTGATAATTTTTCTGATTTGTTCACGAGCAGAAGAAGACTAAAACTTTGCAATAGTTCTTTGTCATAGCATAAATTTCAACACTTGAGGAAACTCACATTCCGATCATTCATTAAGCAGAGTTAAATCCATCAAAACAACGCAATTACCATAACTTGATGTTGAACTTGTCAGCGAATGTTTTCATAATCCATTTTCTAATATTCATATAGCACGTCCTGCAAACAAATGTGAAAAAAAATATCCTTTAATGCCAATCAACCGGTTGCTCCTTCTTCAATGACTAGTAGTAATGAAAGACAATTTAAATTGATAAATTTCCCACGTATTCCACCGAACTTTGTATCCTCCATTACCCTCACACGAATGTTTTAATCAATTCAAAGTTTTAGTCTGCCACTGCTCAATTGACACTCGTTAAATCCGATCAATACATGTTGACGCACACGATTAGATCAATAAACGTTGATTCATTTTAACACGAGCCAATGTATTCTCACTCTTATCTATTTTTATATATTCATACGTACGAGTATATGCTGGGCATGTACACAGATGATTCCGAGGAATATAGTGAGCGGTGGTGCAAGCAACAATCCGGCATTTTTAAACGCATCACCAAGTGCAAAAATTCCTGAACCAACATTTCCTTTGAACAAGTGCATCATCGTTTCGCAATACCTAAGATTAACTCGTTCATTAGTTTGATTATTTCGGTTTTATTTGGGAGGATTAAACTTTGCGGGTTAATGAATTTTTCATTAGTTTCAGCCATTCACAGATGTGATATCTGTGCAATCGAGTGGAACAAGCGGATCAGTGGCCTCGTGATAGCTTTCGCAGATAAATTCAATATTGTGAATGATCTCATTCAATAGGTAGAGACAGAGAAATGGTCGAGGGCATATTTTTCCGTGATAGCTGTTGGGGATATCCGAGTACTTTGATCGCTTTTTTTTAATATCGCAGCTTCCATTTAAATCCAATTAAGCCAATGGGGACTGAACATTTTGTAATGATTTTAATGTTGCAATTTAGCGAAGGAAAATGCCGTTGAAAATTCCTTCCATGTTCTAGTAATTTTACAGTATTAATCTTCCAAGATATTTTACCAGAGCTCTAGTCAAAAATTAAAGAACTTTTGTAAAAATTGAAATATTTTTTCAAGACACATTGTCTTTTTTATCAGTTTTGTTAAAAATTTCGAGAATTTTCAATGATTACTGGTATTTAAGGGTAAAATCGAGAGAAATTCCTGTCCATCCGTGGAAAATTTAAATTTTATTTTTCATTTTTCCAGAAAACAAAATTTCTGGAGAAGATTCATAAAATAATTGATAATAACATTACTATTACCAAAATATTATTCATAATCAATGAATTTTCGAACATTTTGCCAAAAATCGATTTCATGCAAAAAAAAATAGATTTTCAGTTTTTTTATCATTTATCCATAGAGTAAATATTTGAGAAAAAAGGAATTTCTTACAAAATCCGATACGAATGAAGCCTAATTATTCATGATTTTTGACAGATTTTCTCAAAGAATTTAATTAAAAAATTTGATGACTGCTTAGAACTGTAAAAATTACTTGAACATTCTCAACAATCCTCCAAATAGATTACTGAGTTATTCAATGGAAGTACTTCCATGACTCATTGAGTCATTCATCTTTACAGCACAATAGAATTCTTAAAATGTATCAGCTTATCTGCTTATTCCACCTTCGCCGAGTTATCACTCTCGAACTTGCATTATTTCTTTTTTCTGTTCTGTTTACTTCTATCTTCTCATTTTATTACTTACGACGTGGGATGATCCGCCGTAATGTGATCCGGTTGCGATCTTGTACTGGTTCTGCGATTGGTGATTGCGAGAATAGGATCATTCGATCGAAATACTCCATAGTTATCACCATTGCTGATGAAACAAAAATTCCATACATTCCAAAGAATTCGAATAGGAAAATTTGACGTGATCACAGAGGAAAGAAGTTTATGGTTTCTAATAAAAGTCTGCGGATTTCAGTACTCCGTGGTACTGAAATCCAGGGACTAAACGTACTAGATTCCAGTTAAATTTCTCTGAGAACCAGAGAAAAAGTTCTAGTTCTCTAGTTCTAGGTAAAGTGGTATGAATAAACTCCAGTTGAGTTGTTGAGTGGCACGAGGAAAAATTAATTAATTTGTGATCCGGTTATTTTAATCGAGATGCACTAAGGACCCACGTATGAAAAAATCGTATAGAAATTTTCTATACGGATTGAGTATAGAATTTCTATAGGATTTTCGTATATGATATTCGGATATTTCTATACGGATATTTTTTATACAAATTATTTTTATACGATTTCTATAGGTTTGATCCTGTACGACCCACTCTACGTTTTTCTCTGGAGCGTTTAGATATCTTTCGTATGAAAACAAAAATTTATGTAAAAATTTATGTATAGAAATAATTCGAATAGAAATATCCGAATATCATATACGGAAATCCTATAGAATTTCTATACGCAATCCGTATAGAAAATTTCTATACGATTTTTTCATACGTCCCAATATGGCATAGCTTGTGCAGTTTTACCAGGAACGGGCCTGGTCTAGACTAAACACATGACGAACGTCGGTTTGAAGCCCCAACGGGGAAGTGGATGAGAACGGTTCATTTCGCCCAGAGATTTCGCGGGAGCACTTACGACATTCCATAAAATATATTCATTGAATTATTATTAATTACATCGTACACCAAATGTACTAAATATCCAGTCTACTCCGAAGTGTATTTTCTTGTTCCATAAATTTCAATTGTGTTTATTCAATTATTACTTCCATTATTTTACCCGGAGATAAATATTCAATAAAAATTATGTATCTTTTCCGTAATTTCGGAGCGAAATGTGGTTGTAGGAAATTTTACGGAACTGTCACGGAATTTTTCCAGCGCATTCCGTAATTTTTATCTGAATGTCCTGTGATAAATTACAATACCGTCACTTAAATTTCAGGCGTCGATTCCGTAATCGGTGAGCGAATTGTGAGTTCCGTAATTTTTACTGAACATTTCTCTTCGTGTAAAAGATATTCTGCATTTGAAATGTTTAAAAAAATACTGATTTATCATTGATATTTTTTATTTTCATCTTCTCCCTATCTTTGAAAAGTTCATTTTCTGATAAGACTCTGTTATTTTAGCACTTCTAAATTAATTATTATCAATAATATTAGACTGCAGATTGAGCACAAACTCAAACAAAATGTTTCCATTTATATCAATTTCCGTTTAGAATTTATTTTAGATTTTAATCCTCAAAATTCAAATTCTGTGTATACCACTTTAAGTAGTAATTTTGGAGTGATGTTGAATTAGATTTAGAGGGGCATAAATCACGAAATTTCAAATTGTTGTGCAATTGTCAGACCAGAATTACCCGATTTCCTTGAATTGTCAATCAAAATATGAATATTTAGTACGAAATCATGCTGAATTTTCAAATACAAAATTTCGTCAAATTTCCATGAAACTGTAGCTCAATAACATAGCTATTTTAGTCACAAGGCCGAAAAAAAATTTTCTGACGAGTGTGAGGGTTGCAGACCGAGGCGAAACCGAGGAATGCAATCACACGAGTCAGAAAAGTTGTTTTCAGTCGAGTGACGAACTAGTATATTTCGATACGAGTGATTGGCAGCCCTTGGCTTCGTCTCGAGCCGCCAACTGCACACTCGTAGAAATTCCCGTCTCACATGTGTCGAACAATATTTTTTGACAGTGATTTTATGTTCAGCGGGTGGCCGAACTGTGCCTTTTTCGTTTACAAGCAAATGAAAAGACTTTTCCTTCACTTTTCGTTTTCGTTTTACGTTTTACAGTACACGGAGAGAAATTTTTGATAACAATTATCCTATCGTTCTATAAAAGTCTATCATGAGTCATCGTTTCCTCATTTCTATCCTGAAATTTAGTAAAAATTAATATATGATGATCAAATTTTATTCTACGTTAGAGAAATTTTATCCTGACGCATAATAAATTTTACCCTTCCAGCCCAATAATTTTTATGCAGATAACCAAAATTCTAGAACGGTTGGTAATTTTACCCTAGCGTCGCGGTAATTTTTATTTTTATCAGGATAAAATTTCTGTAACGTAGAATAAAATTTGATCATCATATATTAATTTTTACTAAATTTCGGGATAGAAATGAGGAAACGATGACTCATGACACTTTTATAGAACGGTAGGATAATTTTTATCATAAATTTCTCTCCGTGATATAATGAAAATTTCTTTTATCAATTTCTCCATAAAAAGGAGTATACTGGGAATTTCAGCCGAATATTTTTAAAAGTATACAATATCTTTCCAGTGCGACCATTCCAAACGTTCAATATCCCCAATATCTCGTAGGCTGAAACCTATCTTTACATAAACCTTTCAAAATTAATCAATTGAACTTACACACTAATTTTCGATCCCTCGAATGCAGTCTCTCGCAGTTTCGAGTGTTTCTCAGCGGTAACTGTCGTGGGATTCGCTTGCAACTCCATCTGAAAAACCAAATAAACCTCATGATTGAGATTAAAAAGTGCCGCTGACCACTGGCCATTGAAATCCCAGTGACCCATTTTCTGAACAATCCCACTGATTCCCAAGGAGTCACACTCACTAATTCATCACGTGCTCACCTTTTATTATATGATAACAGTAGGCCGCCCACAAGAAAGCCCTATTAGCATGAATAATTTCGTCCGATTATCCCTACCCACGAATTACAATTAATACTAAATAACGTCCCTGTGTCTCACACTCGACAAACGAATTAAATAAGCCTGAAGAAAAAAAAATTGAATTTCCGCCACTATTTATGTAATCAATGTGCGCTTAATTGGCTGATGCCTTCAGCCGCTGATCGGAGTACAATTTTAACAACCGGATATAACTGTGACTTTGGCTATGACACTAATAAAAATACCCAATCGTAGTCCTGTATCTCACTACAATCACTGAGAGCATAGGGCCGTGTTTATATTATCCTCCGCGATCGAGTGATGGATTATGATAAGATAAATAGATAATCCTAATCGAATTCCTCGCGATTGAGAAACAATTAGTGAACTATTTCTCATGATAATTAATTGCATCGAACGGTTGTAGCACAACATAAAAACTAAAGTGAAGCCGCCACAGGGCGCCGTTGGCCACGTGCGCCCATCTTTAAATAGCGAGAATTTCATTTTCGACATGGTGCGTAACAATCAAGCGAGATAAAAGAGGAAATGACACAGATTTGGAAAAAATTGTCCACTCAAAGCGTTGATTTACAAGGTAAATAGAGGAAAATTACAGAGACAAGGCAATGAGTGGACGAGTGGAATTTTTTCCTCCTTTTCGATTATTTTTTTTCGCTCCGTATAAAGAACTAGCGTGATATCCAAGTGATAAAAGTGACACATGTAACGCGTGAGATGAGAAAAAAAAGTAATCGAGCTTTCGGTATTTCGCAACAATGAGGAATTCATCGTTACAAGTGGGATTAAGTAGCGAAGTTGTAATTATAGAATCTGGAGTTTTTCAAGTGTAAATAGATGCGTGCGGTAATTTCGACTGCAACTTTATTTTGGTACTATATTTAAATTTAAATCCTCACGCGGCTGAAGACCCGCGTGAAACACAGACCCGATCCCTTTTCCCGAGTTTACATGCGAAAATGTGCGTCTGTAAATTTCCGTTACCTCCATCAAGTTATGGGTGAAAAAAAATTGCCGTTTAAAAAACCAATGGGAATTGTATAAAATGTTGATTTCTACCTTGAATACACCAACACTTATGGCACATTCGTGGTGTAATCGGGTTCACTCTAGTTGTTCACCAGTTGTTTAACCTTCAAGTACCTGCATGCGACTGATGAGATCTTACTTAAAGATACAGTCCCGGAGGCATTTCTTGGCAGAACCCAAACGGTAGAACCGCAGAGACACTCTCAGTTTCCTTTCATCCCCACCCAGACGATGTAAAAAAAAAATAAAGCAAAAAATGTATAATATGAGGCACTAACACTAAAATGAAAAGTCAAGTGCGTAACACAACTTCGACTGAGAGTACTTCAAACATATGGTTATCATTAATTTATTGACTCACGGAATAACAACAATTACGAACAAATTAATTAGAGCGAACGTCCACAGAGGCTGTGCCGCTGAATAATAAGAATGGGGATTCCCTGTATTATTGAAATAATCAAACCATGAGGATGACCCGTCGATTCAAGTTTTTCAACACGATCGTTTGAAAATTGTCGGTCTGATTGTCAATGCCCACCGGCAAAATTGATTCGCGTAGTGTTGTTACGTTCGCGTGACTGCGCTCGTGAATTCGCGTTGTTATCCAAAGGAATTGAAACCTTCAGTCATGGTATTAACACTTTTCCGAGGCAACCTTGCATTACGAAAGCGCCAATCTTCAAATTCAAGCGCCGCTCCTCCCCCCTCTTGCCCCGAGCCCCCTCTCCGCGTCCAATGTTTATCATTATTCCCCTTCCGGATTAGCATCAGAGGGGAATTTACTTGATAATAGGAGTCAAGAGGTGTCAGGCCGTTGTCGCGAATACGCCGTGATATTTTGGGAGAAACTGAGGTGCAGACATCGGTATAATCATAAATTTTAAATACAATTAAATTTTGAATAAGTCAGTTATTAATATTACTCAACAATTTTTTGATTATTAAATTAATTATGGATTAAATACTCAAATTGCTAATTATTTTATCCACCAACTGGGAAAGGGGATGCGCTTCGCGGCTAGTGATTTATGCATATTTTTTTTCATATCATTATGTATTCATTTATTCATTGAAATGGAGTTAATCTCCGCTTTTATTATGATTAGATTTGAGAAAAAAATTGAGTAGTGATTTTTAAAAACTTTCACATTGGTCCCATTTTCCAAGTGTTGCATGTAAGCTTTTGCCGAGAACTGTCCACTAATTTTCGCGTTAATCCTCTATTAAAAAATAGGTAAAATATTTTCGACCAGCAATATATTTCATCAATCCTATGTTGACCTTTAAAGGCTAAGCATGTGCTGAACTTAAGAATATTTCAAGTTTATCTTAGCTTATGAATAAAAAAAAATTATTTATATATAAAATGTATAAAATAAAATATATAAATTATTATATTATTACTATATATTATTATATATTCTTTTTATATATTATTACACATATTTTTTTATTCATAAGTTAAGATAAACTTGAAGTACGCCTACGTCTATCATATGCTTGGCGAATTGAAACTCCTTTTTATGAAATTTAGAATAATTTATTCAATAATCAATTCACAATTTAATTACCAATTATTTTATTATTTTTCAAATATGAATGAAAATAAGTCAAACTTGATTACTGTAAAGTGCAACTTCTCATATTACTAATCTAATCATTGATACCGATCCCTGCTGAGAAGTCAAAAATGACGAAATAGTTTTATAGAATGAGAGTTATCTCGTGCATTGTTTTTAATCGACATGTGAGAACGAGTTCAATGCTGGATGAGACGCGAGTGTTTAACGATTGTTATCGCAATTTTTATAGTCGCGATGGTTAATGGTGTTGTATAATTACGCAGTCAAGCAAATGAGCAAATGATATTCTGATTTCAGCGCATGAGAGGGGGAAGCACGATTCTTTCTATTAATCTAAAAATAAGTATTTTGAAATGAATAGATAGGGCTGCCAGTGTTCTCTGCTGGTGAACTTATATGGCTATTCGCATAATCCTGTATCTCTCGCGTCTGCTGTATGTACCATGTACTTGGTTTTTTATTAGGTTGTTCAGGGCAATCAATTCCTTCAATCGAACGTGGATGACGCAGCTGTCGGATAATCTTTTTCGTCTACATGAGATAAGAGAGATACGTCAGTATCCCAACACAATTCAGGAATTATTACCCAAATGCCTTTAAAACGCCAACGTTAACCCACCCACACACCAGTCACTCCCCCTTGATTTTCCGTCTTTATTACTCGTCTTTGTTACTCCTACATCGTGCAGCTGGTAGACGATATCGTTTTTTGCACTGGATCGCACTTTTTTATCATCTCCCTCAGTCCCACATTCATCGGAAGTCGAGAGAACCACTTTTCGTGGGAGAATTATTTTTAAAGTTATTTTAAGTTACCATATATCGTCATGAGTTTTTTCATCTCCCGTCTAAATGATCATTTGTTGCAATGTCACTCTTGAGAATTAATCAGCTTCTTGAGAAAATGAGTTCCATGTGATTGTTTGATTTCAACTAGAGAGATAAGAGTGTTGATTAAGTGCCTTGATTATGGAAAATGGCGAATCAAACGTTCAACTTTGTTTATCAACTGGTGTCTACACACCCCACATTGTTGGAATGATCGATGATCAATTGATTGATTCAAGTGATTTATTATGTCCCAGAGGGCAGAAGATTACTTAAGGACAATAGGGTAATCAGATCAATAGGTAAACACCGACCAAAAGATAGACGATTGCAATTTTTTTAGTATTCTACACTGTCTGAAAAAAATAGCAATTTCATGGACAGTTGACTATCAATTTTCAGGGCAGTGACATTGTATGCGATTTAGGGGGAAAAAAATCATAAAATTTCAGGTTTCACTGAAAATCAGTAAAATTCCAGAATTTTAAGCGGCACAATGGCGAGAATTCCTTAATTTATTTGAAATTCCAATCTCATATGAATATTTAGTGTCAAATTACATTGGATTTTCAGTGAAATCTGAATTTTCATGATTTTTTTCTTCCTAAATCGCATTTAATGTCACTGTTTAAAAAATTCAAGAATATATTTACCAGAATTTTCTGGTTTTCTATTCATTTTCATTTCCTTTCATTTTCTATTCATTTTCAGGGAAAAATATAAATTCTGAATTTTCAATGACAAGATTTCCTGAAATTTTAGTGGAACTTGAAAAACAATCATCTTCGAATTGAAATATCCATTCCCAATTGAGTATAAAACATACTTGATTCAAGTATTTTTTTTTCCGTGCTTAATAACAGAAACGTAAGTCCTATGAGTTCCCTACGTAGATACGCTACTCGGTTATTGAGCTGTCGATATTATCCTTTTTAATTCGTGTCAACTTGGTATAAAATAAAATCACATCAAATGTAATTATTGATTTCACGTATCACTTCATCAATTCACTTAATTAAGTGTCTTCGTTTCGTTCCAAATCAAACATTCAACTTTGTCTATCAGCTGATGCATGTTCGACCCGCATTATTGAAATTATAGATACTCAGCTCGTGACAACAATCGCGAATCCTCGATTCTTAAATAGTGAAACACAATCTTTCACAGAAACGTGATGAGAACGTATCAAGATAGGTCTGTACTACCTTGTTTATTTCGTAGTAGCGTAAACATGATTTCTATACGATTGTTTGATTTCAAGTAGAGAGATGAGATAGTTGATCAAGTGTCTTGTAATGAAGAAAGATTCCAAATAAAACGTTCAACCTTGTTTATCAACTGATGCCCATTTATCCCATATTTCTCAAATGATTGGTAATCACACACACGAAAAAATTTAATAGAAAAACCTATCGAATTCGTTAGAAAATTCTATTGAACTTTTTATCAGTTTTTGGCTGATTCTATTGACATGTTCAATAGAAAACATTCAATAGAAAAAGTCAACAGAATTCGATTTTTCTATATAACTTATTGTTTTCATATATTTTCTATAGAATTTGCATTCAAATTTTCATTCTATTTTTCTTTTCTTCTCATCAAGAAAATCAAACAAAAAAGCTTAGAACATTTGAGCCAAGGAAATTCTATAGAAAATATCTCAACAGAATAAGTTACATAGAAAAATTGAATTCTATTGACTTTTTCTACTGAATATTTTATATTGAACATTTCAATAGAATCGGCCAAAAACTAATAGAACAGTTCAATAGAAAATCGATATCATTTTCTAACGAATTTGATAGGTTTTTCTATTAAATTTTTTCGTCCGTGCAATGGAAGACAATAATGAATTCCTGAATTCTGAAATTTTGCATAACATTTTTCCACGAAGACGTCATTAAAATGTATGAAGACAAGTCAGCATTACTTTATTTATTTCGTTGCAGTGCAAGCTCGATGAAATAATTTTCCTCTTTCAAGACAGTTGACTAAGTGTCTCGATGAAGGAAAATTGCAAATCAAACATGCAACCAGGGATGGCCATCAATCATCCGATTCTTCGAAAAGAATTTCCAACTTACATTGATCAAGGTTTAAATATACTAATCGAAATTAAAAAATAGTAAAATAATTGATAATCCAAATTTCCAATTGACAATGAATTAAATATTTAAAAATATGAAACTATAAATTTTCTATGAAGTAGATAACATTAAATTTCTTATAAGGGATTTCCGATTATCCAAATAGTCGTCAATCCTTCTAACTCAATTACTGATTAACGAATAATTCGAAAGCTGACTATTTAAATTGATGATTACTTCAATAATTAAAATTTAAGAGTGATATTAAGCAGTTGACTACTTGATAATTTAACAGTAATTATAATTTATGAATCATAAAAAATATATATATAATAATTTATGGATATGCCTATCCCGACATGTAACTTTGTTTATGAATTGATGTACGTTCACTCTGCATTGTTAAAATAATCGATAGCAATGAGTGAGACTGATGGATTCCTGGAATTCTGACACACCATCTTTCAGAAAAACGTGATGAGCATGTATCAAGATATGTCTGTACTACCTTGTTTATTCCGTTGTAGTGTAAATATAATGGAATAACTCAGTCTGAAAGAGAAAATTATTTCCACATGACTGTCTGATTTCAATTAGACAGATAAGACAGTCGATTAAGTGTCTCGATAAACGAAAATTCCAAGTCAAACGTTCAACTTTGGCGATCGGTAATCAATGGGAGGTAATATTCCTGGATTTTGAAATTCTGTAACGAGGTGGTAAACTAGGATAAGTGCGAAAATGAAACATTTCCAAGAGAGTTAAAAAATTTGACCACATTTAAGAGAACTTTCGATGCAGGCAATTGAAAATTTATCAAAAAAATTGCACTTATCCTAGTTTACCACTTCACAACACAGTTCTGGATAACATTTTTCCATGAGGACGTCAAAAAATGTATTGATATAATCCTGAACTACCTTATTTATGTTGTTGTAGTGTAAACATGATGGAATAACGCGCATTACACACCTCTCGTAAGTAAACTACCACTTTCCCGCACTCGTATCGAAATATACTATTCCACCTGAATGGTTAATTTCATTTAGAAAGATAAGGCAGTTAATTAAGTGTCTTGATAAAGGAAAATTCCCCGGTAAACGTTCAACTTTGTTTATCTACCGATGCATGTTTGCCCTGCATTTTTCAAACGATCGATAATTGATGGAATACAATCGATTCCTGAGATTTGAAATTCTGGATAACATTTTTTCACGAAGCCCTCACAAAATGTATTGAGATAAGTCAATAAGGCACTACCTTCTTTATGTTGTAAACATGATGGAATAACGTGCATTACACATCTTTCGCAAGTAAACTACCACTTTCCCGCACTCGTATCGAAATATTCTATTCCATGTAATTGTTTGATTACAATTAGAGAGATAAGACGCTTGATTAACTGAAAAAACTTGAAAAACTTGAAACTTCATAACCATTTTCCCCTAAATCCAATTCAATGTCACTCTCATGAGAATTACTATCGTATCTTCTATGAAACTTCAAAAAATTTCTAACAGTGTTCCACACTCGAATCGAAATGCACTATTCCACACGAATGGAATAACACGCGTTGCACACCTCCCGCAAGCCAAATACCACTTTTCCGTACTCGTTTCGAAATATACTATTCCACATGAATGTTTGATTTCGTCTAAAGAGACGAAGAAGGCAAAAAATGTATTAAAATAAGTCTGTACTACCTGCTTTACGTCATTGTAGTGTAACTTTAACGGAATAACGCATTCCGCACCTCCCACAAGTTAAAATAGTGGATTTCGTCATAAGACCGAAAACAAAATTTCTGCCGAATATGAGTGTACAGCCCGAGGCGAAGGCAATCATACGAACTAGAAAAGTTTTTTCAAGCCTTATGACAAACAATATTTTTTTGCAGCGCTGCCTTACGGGCGTAACGACAAAAACCACTTTTCCCCACTCGTATTGAAATATACTATTCCACGTGAATGTTTGATTTCACTTAGAGAGAGAAGACGCTTGATTAAATATCCTGACGAAAGAAAATTCAAAATAAAACGTTCAACTTTGTTTATCTACTGACGCACATTCACCTCACAGTTTTCAAAACGATTGATATTCAATCCTGGATTCCGAAATTCTGAATGTCATCTTTCGCGAAGATGTCAACAAAAATGAATCAAGATAAGTCTGTACTACCTTACGCATGTCGATGCAGTGTGAACTCAATGGAATCAGTCTAAAGAATAAAAATTCTTACGCCTTGGGACAGTTCAGAGATAACTAAAGATTATCATAGAGAATTGTGTAATTCATTCTCCCTGGCATACCATTTACAACCGAAATTTACTTACCGTGCTCGATTATCCAAGGCGACGTCGAAGAATATGAAAATTTTCCTGGTATCGATGATAGTTGAAACGGGGGAATTCAAGGCAACACATTTTTTTGTCAAGTAATAATTTCTAAAAATTGTATTGTACGACATTACAGGGCATTCATCGTTTTCCGCTTAATCTTTCGTTTACTTAACACCATCGATGCGTTTCACTAAATGAAAATTTGTAAAAAAAAAACAATTTTTGTACATTGAAATAATAACTTCTTCGATATCTTACAATAATAGCAAAATCTCTGTATACCTTGAAATACAGTTAAAACCTAAGATTACAGTTTATACCTTGTTTTGAATTTTTTCAATCTCACATAATTAATTTCTTAGTCTTTCACCAAAACTAACGGTATGATGTAAACAACTAGAAATTAGTTTTCGTTCGTTTTGTTAATATAACAATTAAAACGTCTCGTGAAGCGACTTAATATTAAGTATCAGATAACTGATAATAATTAAAAAAAACCAACGGAATAACAATGACGCAGTCCGTACATCCTGAAACATTCAGTGCTTCTCCCACAATTTTCCCACTTTTTTTGTTGATTTTTGTCAATACTTTTTGTATAAATATTCGATAAAAATTGTTTCCAGGCGACATAGAAAAAATCAGTGTTATTCGCGTCGAATACGAAATTCTTTGATGGCACTTTTTTTTGTTATCATTCTTTTTTTCATTTTTAATTTTGAGCGTTATTTTTTTTGTTTTCTGTTTGTTGATTTCTTCGTTACGTTTATATTTACATAATTCTCGTTCATTCTTCTTGTGTTCCATTAAAAAGTATGCCATTCTGTATACAGCAGTTTGAATAATAAAACACCACGTTTGGCACGTTCCTAATGACGACTCTATATACGAGTATTATATAATTATAATTCTCTACAATAATTAACCTTACGTACCCCGTTAACGATTCTATCAGTAAAGCATTACATGCTTATACCTATTAGCTCGTTATGACTGCTCAAATATGTAGTAGCCGAGTGGAAAGAAAAATGAATCGTTTTATTATTTTCTTTTCTGTATTTTTGGAACAGGAGGCAGGTGATTAAATTCGTTTTCACTTGAAATAATCTCCCGTTGGCATTATAGACTTTTGTTTTTTTAAAGAAATAGCTGCCCCATTGTCGTAGACAATCCTAAAATGCAAGCAATGGATTACATTAATTGGCGACATCTTGTAAATATGTATTTTTTTTTATAAAAAGAAAAACACTATTTGACTGCTCATGCTGTGAAATAATCCGTAACCATTCAGTCGTGTGACAGTAGTCATGCCCATAGTCTACTAAAAAAGTAATTTTTTATAATTGTGCAGTTGTATGAATTATTAACTGATTTGAGATATTCTTACGACTAAGACAGTAATACACTGTTGGAAAATTTTTAACTGAAATTTCCGGTACACTTCTTGGAAATTTTTATTGCGTTATTGTTCTATTGAAATTTCAAAGAATTTTATCATTGAAAATTCACGATTTGATGGAGACATCAGTAGAAACCATAAATTTCAATTCAATTATGCCACGAAAATCCATAAAAATCTTGGATTTTCAATGGATTGACACTTCTTGGAATTGTTCCGAGTTCCACTGAAATTTCCGGGATTTTCGTAACTGAAAATTCACAATTTAATGAAAAAAATAGAACAAACTACAAATTTCAGTGCAATTATACCATAAAAGTCAATGAAAATCAGGCAAATTCAGGTAAATATATTTTTAAATTTCCAATCGACTGGAAATTCAACGTAATTCATAAATATCAGGGTAATATGAAGTGAATCATCAGTGAAGTCTGAAATTCCATCAGTTTTTTGTCCCCTAAATCGAGTTCAATGTCACTCTCCTGACAACTATTATTCAACAGTCCATGAAATTTCCATTTTTTTCTAACAGTGTACGTGAGAATAGAAGTTTGAAAAGCATGCATCCCATTAACGTGCACTATACCATAGTCGCCTTGGGTTCAGCGGATCCAGCTCTCTAGACCAAAAAAAATTGAATAGTTGTTGAGAATAGGGTCAAGCATCAACCATATGCCATAAAAAGAATGAAAAAGTCCCTTATCAATCGTTGAAAATCTGTATTTACAATTTCTTTCTTTGAGAAATAGAACTCTGAAGTTGACTAGAGAATGAAGATGAGTCAATCCTTATTTCTATTTCAATTGCACGTAAATTCAGGTGAAATCCACCTAGCCAAAAAATTTTCGGCTCATCTTCATCCCCTCCCGCAACAGTGAAAATAATCTCTACCCAATTTGGAAACATCTCTACATACGTCATGCTACCAAGAATCCGAAACATCGACATTCCTATTCTTCATGATAAAAATAAAGTATTTACAAAAGTAAAAAAAATAAGGAAAAAAAACATCTACATAACATCGACAAAAAATTCACATGGATTTCCCATCGCAATTCTAAATGACTGTCTACTACCGGATATATCTTGCTGATTCTGCTGATTAGTAGAGCCAGTTCCCGTTTGTACAGACTGCTCAGAACCACTTGATCGACTACGACTGCCATTTGATCTTTTTCCATTGGATCCATTGCCATTCCCTGAATTCTTACTGGGCACATTTGGTGGCATATGTAAGTCTGTTTCCGACGCTGATGAACACGATTTCAAATCGTGAATTGGCTCTTTGCAGATGTGTTCACTGCCAGCACTACTTCCACCTTCGAAATCATATGTAGAAGAAGAAAAAATGAAATAAAAAATTCAAAGGCTTTCAAACACTTCTAAGATACTCCTTTTAAATCTCTCTCAATTCAGAACGAGAAAAATCGTGAAGCTCTTCTTTGAAACTTAAAATCATTAATTAAACCAAATGGCCAATTCCCAATGACGTATTCCCATAAACCAGCGAATTAAAGAGACAAAATAATCCATTGGTGATTCTCCCCATTATTTATATTCCCTCAAAACCCATTGACGTAACATCGAGATTGAACGTGTTTTTCCGGAAATACTTGCGGGAAAAAAAAGAATCCTTACGTCAGACCACATAAATTAGTTGCACGTGGTATTAATCACTCAATTACCTCGTTTATATTTTTCCCACATGTTCTGATGGAATTGTTAAATCGAGAGTGAAAAAGAAAGGAATCCCCCAGTGATAAAAAAATTACCTGACTCACTGTGAACACTTTCTTCACGATGATATCCATAGACTGTCGGTTCATTAGTGAAATTGAATGGCATGGGGCTGTAGCCAGCAGCTGAGTGTGGGGCATAGGGTCCTGAATACATTACATCCCATCCTGGTGGTGGTAGGGGTGCAACAGTATCACTATCCAATTTCATATTGGCCATTGTCGAGCACAAATCACCGAAAATATAATAGCATTGTTCCGAAAATGTTATCTTATTAACGGTGTGCCTGATGAAGCCGGCTTTCAGCATCAACGATGCATACTTTCGTGCATCACGACGATCGATAAAACCTTCAACGTGGGTATTCAACCAGTCTACGACGTCTGCACCGATAAATGCGTTTGGAATTGTTATTTTCAGCCACATACGATCCCTAATCTCCAAGCCAGAGTCGGGTCGCGCCATTGCTCGGACTATCGTGGGCATGTCTGTATTGATACTCAGGCGTAATTCTTCCAGGGGGCCTGGGGACAATGGAGAATGAGAATTATTACATTTTCTTCAGGGATCGGCAGTAATCACCACTTTTTGTAGCATCATGAAAATTAGTAATGCATAATGAGTGTTACATTGTCAAACCTAATTGGGAGATGTGATTAACAAATTAATGAGTAATTTCAAGTCTTGAACTGAAAACTGAATACGTAATGATAAATTGATTTAAACTCATAAAGTTTTTAAAAATATTTTTTCAAGTGATTGTTGATTTGGGAGGAATTAATCGTAATTTAATATCACAAACTTGGGTATCCCTGAATTTCTTTGACTGATTTCCAGTGGTGGATTAGGTTGTAGCGTGAATTTTTTTATTCAGTAAAATTGTGAAATATGAAAATTGAATGAAGAATATGAGATAAGGTTTTCTTTATTTTGACGAATTCTTAAAAAGCCAGAAGGTACAACCATTCGAAGAAACATTTTCATTATGACTTATTATTTTTTCATTATTTATTGAAATGAGAAAATGGGTATCTGATATTTTCCATTCAATTTTCATATCAAGCAAACGAAAAATTTCACGCAAAATTTGATTTCAAAATGTGTTTACGGTGAATATTTGGGTTTCTCAAGGCCTTAGGGAGATTACCATAGAAATATTTCCATAAAAAAATTTGAACTACAAAAAAGTACATATGAGAATTGTCCAATCTTTCTCGGATTGCAAAATATTTATGGAAACCCAAAGTTCGGTAGAGGCCCATTGGCTCGTCTGTTTTGACTTCATTACAGAAATGGAATCGTTTTTGATAAATCCGTTGGAATCTACAACCGATAAGAGAACTCTTATGTGAATTACCGTATAAAAAAGGTCTTTATGGAAATTTTCCTATCTCCATTAACGTCAAAAATACCCATCGAAAAGTAAATTCTTAGGCCTTATCATTTCTCTCCTGAATCACCATAGTTTTCCACATATCTTCAAATCGAAACAAAATAGAAGAATTCTGATAAGAATTTGTTTGTGCAGAGTGTATAACTAAAAATAAAAAAATCGTTTCACAGAGTCAAAGAGTAGCTGCAGTAGAAATCCCTGGGAGATAAGCAGAGTCTAAATTTCATGAGCGGAGTGGACTGATTCTCATTGTCCCACTTTTCTCATGAAATGGAATAGTTCTTAATGAATACCTTCAAATCTTAGCGAGACAGGAAACTTTTGATGAAAACCTTTTCTTTTAGAGCGGAAAGAGACCTACAGAAACGGTTTTTCTATTCTCACGTCTGCCTTAGGGTCAGAAATATCAATCAGAGTCAACTCCTAGGTTACAATAATTTAGGGACACCTTCAAATCTAATCATGATGGAAAAAATTGTTTAGAATTTCTTGTGTGGATTGAAATAAGGGCTCCCGTGAATTTCGCCATGAGAACTTCTATGCCAACCATAGATACCAAACTATTTGTAGAAGACCAAAATCTAAATGCCACGAGTGAAGCTCCCAATTTCTCCACTTTTCTCATAGAATTAAATAATTCTTAACGAATATCTTTAAATCTAAGCAAAATAGCAGAAGTCCGATGATATAATAATAAGAAATAGCTAGAATGAAAATCCTTACGAGAATTTTCATCTCTCCAACATTCCACGATATTTTTTGAAAACCGACGTCATGAAGTAAATGAACTAAATGTCATGAGTGGAGTGGGCTAATTCTAATTTCTTCATTTTCCTTATAAAACTAATTGGTTCTTGATGAATACCTTCAAATCTGAACGAAATATCAGAATTCCGACGTGATAACAACAAGAAATATCTAGAATAAAAATCCTTTAGAATTTGTATATCTCTTCTAGATTCAAAAATATTTTTTGAAAACCAAAGTGGTCATTTCATAAGGGGAGTAGACTGATATCCATTTCCCCACTTCTCTCTTCAAACAAAATAGTTCTTTACAAATGCCGTTAAGTGAGCGAAAGAAAAACTACAAAAAGGTTTTTTTTTTGAAAATTTAATCTCCCTCAAATTCTGAGATATTCACCAAAAACTGGAGTTCCATCCCTCTTCCCCAATAAATAAAAATTCAATTTACCCAAAGAAAAATCCTTACGTTCTGTATCCGGAAGTGTACTGGCAAGACTGCTGGATGTGGATGTGAGGGTCGTGGCACTGGGTGGACGTGGAGGAAAGCCCTCCCCACGAATAGCAGCTGTATGAGCCACCCAAGCCCCCGGATCGATTGGGCGCACTGGTTCCGTGCGTGGAATGGTGAAATAACCCTTTGGATTTGGATCCCAACACTTGGCTACTACTAATTTAATAGGCCTGCAATCAAATCAAGGCATTGAAGCCCGTAATAGCTATAGAGCTAAACCCATAAACCCATAGTAGCTAATGTCAAAGTTAGAAACACAAGTTCAACATACCCTGGCTTCTGAACAACTTCCCGTAATACCCTGACTGCCTCATCATTCGACATATTCTCGAAATTAATGTCGTTCACCTGGAGAATCATATCTCCGGGCTCTATCCTCCCATCGAGAGCCACCGCACCCCTGGAAATAAAAAAGGAGAGATTAAATTGGACATTGTCGAGAGGAGAGAGAATTTTTATGGATTTTCCTCGATTCTCCAACTGCTCTCATTTTTTTATTTTCTCTGTTTGCTTACCCCTTCATAATGGAGCCAACGTATATACCACCATCACCACCGCTATTGCTCTGCCCCACAATACTAATCCCGAGGAAATTGACAGTATCCATGTTCAATGATACTGTTATTATGTTTAGTGACATTGTACTGTCTGTGATACTGCTGAATGATGATGTACGTGACATCGGAGGTAATCTGTGCCGTCGTCGTCTCTGCGGTCTGCGACGATCTGTCATTGAGATAATTAAAATCGTCAAAATTCGTTCGACACTACCGGATTCAGGTGTTGAGTGGTAAAGCGTGAATGAAATTGTTAATTTTCATGTTGATGAATCGCGATTCATCTCGATGTCGAGTGATTTCAGAGGAAAAAATCGAAGAACTTCTGTTGTTGGATGTTTTTCTAAATAAAAAAAGTTTTGAAGACTGTTTTTCCTAAATTCACTCGTTTCCGAGATCAATCACAAGTGATGAAAATGAGATGTTTGATTTTACGATTCATGAATTCAATAGTGAATTCAGGGTTTTAGTCTCAAGATGTGGGGAGTGGATTCGGTTTGTGATATGAGTGTAATGCACCTAGGGTGGCACGTTCGATCGTACTACTCATGTTTGTGTGTCGACCAGTTGTTGATGTTATACGACTGCTGGCATCGTCATCAGACTCCAAAAAAGTTGTTGTTTCCAAATCGGAGGATAGGATTGAGGCAGTCTCGTATCCGTGACCAGAACGGTGCTTTGAGTGGCCGTTAATGCGCAGTCCTGGAGGGAAAAGATATTACTTATATCGCCGACATACATCCTCGATATATTTTTATTGTTTTGTCTAGCTTTCGCGGCATTGATTACGAACAGTGATTACGAATTGAGGATATCCAAGTACTTTTTACTGTTACGCATGGGCCACACTATAGATTTGCAGATTTTCAGACGTCACATTTCTCAATTAAATTTGACATCGTCAATTTGACGTCATTCTAATTGAATTCTGTAAAAATTATTTTCTGTTTTCGCATTGCATTCTTATGAATAAATGATAGTAATTGTTTAAACTTTCGCGAATCTAATTTTTTGAAGCATAGAATTGATTTCTAGTAAAATTTCAAACATGTAAAAATTTTTATGTCACGCTGTGCAATAAGTTGAGTTCATCGCACGCTGCGCGCAGCGTAAACTCGACTTCAGCCCGGTGTGACAGAAAATATTGTTACAAATTGTATATCAATTGCATTCTATCATGCCTACATTCTTCATTCTCTTTTGAAAATCTCTCCTCTGAAGTTCGCATCACTATTATTATTCTTTTGTTATTTTTAATTTGGTCCCATTTTTCTTATTTTCATGAATAAAACTCATAATTATTAAATTCCACGAGTCATGATATTATAGATCACTCGGGCATAATTTTCGTTTTCAACGAATGTGAGCACAGACCTCACCTTCAGCTCGGCCTATAAACTTCACATTCGTCGAAAACAATTTTTTTGTTTTTGTACTCTAATGTACTATTACAATGTCGAAATGATGGATTTTGAAGTAAGAAATTATTTTTTTATGAATTATTTCTGACAAATCGTCTTGTTCAGAAATTGCAATTTTTTACTCACTTTATGCATCTTCTTCAAAAAGTGACATTTCTATTCTTTCAGATCATTAGATGATTCCCTAACAGTACAAAATGTAGAATGAAATTAAGACTTCAATGTTTAAATTAAGTTTATGTTCAAGTTCAAGGAGTTTAAGTTTCAATTCAGTAGCGAAGCGGTAAAACGGTTTAAGTCGATTTTGACTATTGGCCAGTTTTCAGTGAATATCTCGGAATCTAAGGAAGACAGCTAAATTTTTGTCAAAACCTTTTTTGTAGCACTCAATTTGCTCTAGAAAAAAGGTTATTACGAAAATTTCGTTACCTCCCTTTGATTCGGAGATATTCTTGAAAAACTCAACTAAGAGATGAATTGACTTAAACCGCTTTACCACTTCGCTACTGAATTACATCATTGAAAAAAATTTGGTAATCTGGAGTCAAATGGAAGCTCTGGTGTTCAGTTACAGACGTACGGACCACATCATAGATTTGGATAGTTTCGGTTGTAAAATTTCCGACTCAAATTGCGGATGAAGAATTTGAAAATTAATACATTTTGTTAATAGGCTGAAAAAAAAATTCTGGCGAATAATAATGCAATCTCTTGCAAACATGAGGTTGAAAAGTTTCGTTCGGCCATGTGACGAACATTATTTCTTGGCAGGAATTCACGGACGCGAAGTGTCTGCGAAGCACTACCTTACGACCGGAATAACAACAAGAAATCATACATAATAAGCGTGATATCCATTACTGCAAGATGGAAAAATGCGCAAAGTACTTGGATATCCTCAAGAAAAGTATTACTGAATTCGAAAATTCGTACCGTTGTACTTATTATATTTTTCATATTTATCCGAATGATGCTTCGAATTTTTGTGCAAATGGTGACCCTGTCTGCTGCTTATAATACTTTCAGTTTCAGTCAGTGTATCGTCGTGCGATAGTGCCGGTGGGCCACGACTCGTGATACCCGGTGGCACGTGATCTACCCTGTCGTGTTTGGCCTCACTGTGGGCCACTGAGTCCGTGCATTGGGACGCACCGTCCGAGACGTTGCTACCCTCAGCCGATACCAGCTAGATCCCAAAGAGCATTATTAATGAATTATCAACATCCTCCCCTATCAAACAGAATGAATCGTCCAGTATTCGAACCAACCGATCTGTTTCTTTGTGGACAAATGGGTAATTCAGGGGAGAAGAACGTTTTCCCTTTGCGAAATTCACTGAGAGAATTTAAGAACATATTTTCAAACGACTCTCATTTTAGACGCCTATACAAAGCGGCCAAAAAGGATTCCAATTATTTTTGTGTTCATTCGACTTTCGAAGAAATGAAAGCCTCAGGTTGTAGCCAATAATATGTGGACGTCCGCATGAAAAGGGACCACTTTGTCGATATGGTGTTGTATATGCTCTGATAATATTGATAACATTCCGCACATTTTGAGCCCACACGGAGAGAAATATTCCGGAGCGAAATATGGTTGTAGGAAATTTTACGGAACTGTCTCGGAATTTTTTTGGAGCGTTCCGTAATTTTTACTGAACATTTCTCTCCGTGCGAAATGATCTTCATAGGGTCAAAAATGGCGTCGTTGGAGAAGATGGAAAAAATAATTTAACATTGGTGCAAATGGGAGTTGCTGATACAAAAACATGAATATCTCGGAAACTAGAATCGACAAAGTGGTCCCTTTTCATGTGGACGTCCACATTTGATGAACAACCTAAGACGTCAATTTTTGGAAACAAAAGAATAGGTAAGGAAATCATTCGATGTGTCCGAATAAAACAAGGGGATTTGAATTTTAGTTTCAAGGGGAAACGGATCTCCTGTGGCTATATGAACTTTTAGAATTGTATTGAAAAGAGAACGAATCATGAACTTTATGCAATCTATGAACTTATATATTCTTTGCACATTCATTACGACTCATCCCACCTTCTAGGGACATTTATTAACTTTATGAACTTAATGAGAAAAAACATTTATGAACTTTATGAAAAAAAAAACCGAAAAATCGATGAATCCATACGAAAGCAATAAACGAAGAAAAAAAATTCTTCAATTTTTCCATGATCTATCCGTCATTTTCCATGATCTATGCATCGCAAAGTGAATGCATACCATTGTTTTTTGGAGTCTAGCGAACATTTAAAAAAATTGTCAATCGGATGAAAACTGAGGCGCTTGAACAATTTTCCAGTTAAAATTGAAAAACTCTGTTTCGTTGATTCACGGGGCAAAATCCACTGTATTAATCATTTTTCTCCCCTCAACAAATCATTTGACAGAAAAAGATTAAGACAAATACAAAATTTATTAGTAGTTAATAAATCTTGAGTTGTCACGATAACTCTTTCAGTTAATTGTGAATAACAGTGTCCCTTCACAATCGACGCTTCTATCAAATTAGCTATTAAGAAATTGATCTTGAACACTCGAACAAATTCATTTGTTAACAATAAATGAGTCTTTCTATCATCGCAAGGACCAGTTGTTTTTTTGTCTCGGTTGTCCAATCCTCGAAGGCAAGAAATTAATACTTAAACAGAATAATAATGACGACATGATTGCAATCGTGTTACTCAAATAATTTGTTTCTTGATGATTCATATTTGTAAATTTTTCATGTTCAGATGAAACAATTTCCGTCTTGACAATTATCAATGTGCAATTTTCCGGATCACACAACACATGTTCTTCTCCTCAGAGTCTACAATGTACAACAGTTCAATTAGAAAATATTACAGTTCAATAAGAACTTGTGCAACAGATCAATAAGAAAACATTACAGTTCACTAAGAACTTCTGAACCCATACTCAAGTCTCTATCTAATTCAATTGCTTGAATCACTCTCATTTCACGAATTAAATCTCATTCGTTCGAATACAGGACAATACACTCCACCCTCAAAGTCCTTTGAACATTATCATTAAACCCACATGAACCCCTCCATGCGCAAAGAATTCCCAAAAAGACCCACAAAAACCTGGCAAATCTGATCACCCGTTGGATGTTATTCAAATTATTTGTTTCTTAATGATTCATGGTTGAAATTTTTCTATGTTCAAATGAAACAATTTCCATCTTCACAATTATTACCGAGCAATTTTCCGGGTCAAACAAGACATGTTCTTCTCCTCTGAGTCTACAATGTACGACAGTTCAATTAGAAAATATTACAGTTCAATAAGAACTTCTGAACCCATACTCAAGTCTCTATCTAATTCAATTGCTTGAATCACTCATTTCACGAATTAAATCTCATTCGTTCGAATACAGGACAATACACTCCATCCTCAAAGTCCATTGAACATTATCATTAAACCCACATGAATCCCTCCATACACAAAGAATTCCCAAAAAAGATCCACAAAAACCTGGCAAATCTAATCACCCGTTGGATGTTATTCAAAACCGCATTAAAAAAATTCTGTTTTATGAAAAAATACAGAATACTTCATATTCAACCGCTTTGACGACATCTCTTCCCACCCAACAATTAAAATCCCTCTGAAAGCCCTTGAAAAGTGCAAAAGAAGGGATTTGTTCACAGTTCACTGGTTTCATCAATAGAAAAAAATCTGATTATTATTGCAGAGTGACTGCAAACCGATCTGTCATTCCCACCTCCTCCCCATTCAAAAATCAATCACTCCGAAAAAAAATTCATCCCAATATTTCCCAAACTGTAATTGAATATTGATTGAACGAAAAAAAAACTGATCTGCGTTGAGTGATCGAGGGTTTTTTCTAGCCCCATTCATCAGATTGGTGAATTCGTCTGATGGGGGGGACCTATGACTGGTTGAGTTATGGATGTGGGAGTGAGGAATTGTAAGAGGGGGGNGGGGGAATAGAGACACACGTACACTCGAATATAACACCCACTCCTCCCACGTTTAAACCCATACACAGAGTAAACCCACAAATTCATCCATCTTCACCCGGCGTATTTATGTGTGTGTTTATGAAGTAGAAGAGTGTGAGTTAAAAAAAAAAGAACGAATAAAGTGTTGTATCCTTTTTACATTTTCTTCTGCTGGCACGACTACAGCCGGAAGTTTCTGGTGGAGAAAATGGTTTTTTTTTCTCCTCCACATTTTCGGCGAAAAGTCGATTATAATTTTCTTAAAAACACAAACACACTGCCCTCTCATTCAACCTCCACCCCTTTGTTTACTCGTTCTCCCTTTAATTGTATGGATCGTTGGCATAATTAAAAAAGAAAAATAATGCAAGTAATTAAAGTAATTAAAAACAAGGTGGAGGTGAAAAAAAGCGGCTTTTGTGGGTCTTTTGATATTAAGTATGAAAGGAATTGTTTGTAACATCATTTTCAAAGGACTCTCAATGACATAATAATCATGATAATAATGTAAATAGACATACCCAAGAGACAACACGTCCATTGAAGCACGGTAGGTGTGCATCGTCGTCGATTATCTCTTCCTTGACAACACTGTTTTTTTTGTTTTTCATTAAAATAAATTCACTCGATTAATTAAACATTATCACACTCTCATGCTGGGTAATTACTGTAATATGGTCGGGGTGCCAGAGGGTGAGGGGGGGATTTACGATTAAATACAATAAACACGAGTGACAGAGGGGGGTGAATGACCTGTGTTCTCATCTGCCTTTTTGTTACGAAAAAAACGATTAATCTGTTCTGTTCTGGTCTGGTCTGTGAGGCATGTGGATGAGATCAATTGGTGGATGCTGAGGGTTTTCAAGAGGATGAAGAACCTCGAGGGGGGGAGGGAGGCTCATTGGGGGGTGGAATAAGAAAGTCGACAGGACAAGGAGCACCACCATGAATTGTCATTTGTTCCATGTCAGCCTGTACCATGCAGCAAAGCATTCAATATCTTCTCAATGACGGGTGGAATTAACATCGACAGGCTGATGATTTTTAATTACAGGTAATTTCACGAGTGTTTACTCATTCATCGTTGACTTACCCAAAGTCATCGTCCATTGACTTGAAGAAGAACTTGTAATTCGGACGATTCAATACATTTTTAAAGTCAGCGAGTGTCACACGCTCCGGTGATATTGTGAGCTTAACTAAATAAGGCGTTTCCTCGTCATCAATGTGATATATTATCTTAGTCTCTTCCATTTTTATGAAGTACTGGGCTTAATCAATAATCACACATACAGGGGCGTTTGTTTATTAACAACGAACTAAATAAAAATAAATAAACTACCGCACTTTTTTACGTTCACGGTCAACTATCACTCTGACACGACAGTCATAGCCAAGCCAATATGGCTGCTGCCGAATGCCCGCAGGGCTGTTTCCAATGGGCGTTGGGGCTTTTTTATGCTGTCGTACTTTTTTTTGCGGGCTTTGGATTATTCTCATGGACACAGAGAAGATTTGGGGGGGGAGGGGGGGGCGTTGAGGGGGATGTAATCATGGAAATTCAAGGTTTTACAAATAATTTTCCTTTATTATCTGTATTCATAACAATAGAGTTAAACAATCCATTTTAGTAATGTTATCCATACCAGTAATGTTATTGTTAACTTCAGGATATTTCGAATTCCTCGTTCAATTTTGCCAGATTCCTGAAATTAGATAAAATTGTTAATTAAATGTTAAAATTACGAGATTAAAACAATTTCAGAAACTTTATTTTTTGCTGAGTATCTTAGGGATTAGGGGAGATTTCAGTTTGTTATGGAAATGTGTTTATCTTCGTTGGTTTAAAAATAGTTATAAGAAAAACATTAGATAACAATCGTGGAATGGTTAAATGAGATCAGTCAAATTATATTTTTGCTAAATATTGTTATGTTTACAGTTGAGAAATTTTTGTGACCCCTTTCCAGCTATTTTCGTTCTGTTCTAAAACAAAATCTACACGAAAATTCTGGGCCCATTTGTCCCTATGTATTTTGGAAAAAAAATGCATTTAATTCAAATTTAGCTTTCCCTCTTCAGAATGCAATATAATGCGCATCAGTTCAATGAAACTTTGTGAAACTTAGTTCATATTCCAGTTTTTATGGAATCGTTGGCGTCATTCAAATTACATTTTGCACAGAATTATTATTTTTTTAAACATTCGTTGTTTATAAATAAATAATTGAAATTGTTTAAAGTGTCGGAAATATTATTTTTTTAGGCATGAAATCGACTTCTGGTAAAATGATGAATATGAATAAATTTTTGACGATTCCGAACAAATGATTTTTATGGTGGAAAATTACTTGTTTATAAACAATTTATCTAAAATGCTCGCAATTCTCAAAAATTGTAGTTTTTAAAGTATTTCATCAATGTTCCTCCAAAAGTAAACTTCCTAATTTTTTTTCATATTTTTAAAATGTTCTCTAACGGTTCAATATCGCGTTTGAAATTCAGACCTGCAAAGTTTAACTAATATAAAACCATTGTAAAGAGTCCGGCAACTTAGTGTCAAATGGTGCTCAACCAAAAGCTCAGATGTTCCACTACAAAATTAGAAAATCACTGGAGAAAAAATAGCCAAAGTACTTGAACATCCTTAACGAATCCCAATTCTCCACTTGTCAATAAACCCAAACGAATAAAAAAAAAGAAACGAAGCTCTCACCATTTCTCCACAGCTTCAGTGAGATGGTACTTGTGCATGAGCGACACAACGAGCCTCAGAGTCGACCAAATAGTTTCAGACATAGCATGTGGGGCATTGTTTCCTCCTTGAACTCCCCTCCCCGCAGCCTGTTGATTGAGAGCTGTGAGGAGGTGTTCAGCAGCTTCCTTGTAAGCCCCCAAGTTGATGCAAGAGATCCCCAGGTTGTATCTCGCTCTGATGAACCCAGGGGACAACTCAAGAGCCCGAGAATAAGCGTCGACAGCTTCCTCGGACCTCTGTCCATTGGCAAGAGTGGCGCCCAGTCTGTTCCAGAGTCTCGAGTCGTCTGGACGCACCTGGAGTGCAGCCCTGAAGCAATCAGCAGCTTTATCGTACTCACTCGATAAATTGAAGAGGACACCTAGACCACTCTGGACATCAGCGTCAATCCCCTCGGTTGGGTTCATCCTGGCAGCTTGGATGAACAAGTCCTTCACTTCGGTGTGAACATCATCGAATAAAATCGTTGAAACCGACGACTTGGCTGGGTTCTCTGTGCTATTTCTCCTCACCAAGAGGTGATTATACTTCTCGTTCTTCAGGAGCCACTCCTTCAGAGTGAGACATGCCTGATTCTGATAAGATTCATTCGTGTAGGACACTGCCAGGGTCATCAGTGCACTGGCATTCGAAGTGTCCAGCGTCAGAGACTTCTTCAGAGCTGCAATGGCCAGGGGGTCCTGCTCATTTTCAGCTTGTGTCTTCCCCAGGAGGAACCAGGCCTCAGGGTTCTCCTCGTTCTGCTGGACAGCTGCCTCGAAACACAAAACAGCACTGGGCAAATCCCCAGCCTCCAGTCGACTCTTGCCCTGCTCAAGAGCGTCAGGAACATCCTTCATTGGGTTCTCCTCCTTGAATTTGTAGTCTTTGAAGGGATCGTAGTAGCTCTCGTAGTCTGATAACCAAGGGTGAGGGTCTGTTATATGATTTTTTGCTGCTTTGTCCCATTCTCCTTCGAATTTCGACCAGAAGGAGGACTCGTACGAGTCAGAACCTACTTCGGATAGAGTAGAATAGAATAGTGTTTATTCGATGCCCTAGATACAAAAATGCCCTAAGGGCAATTCCTAATGAGAATAGAATGAGAGTTAATGATATAGTACCCCAGAGGTAAAATGGACACTCGAGTTTTTAAAAAATATTCCCCAACTCAGAAGCAAAGAATGGAGAATTGGGGTTTGGTAATTATTTACGTAGACGTGTATTCTAGGGAGGAAAATATTTGAAGAATTTTTGTGTCGTTAAATTGAGAATTAGAAGTTCTTGATTAAAAAATATTTTTTTCTCTAATCATGTAAATTAGAGATTCAGTATTAAAAAAATTAATTATGTAAAGATGCAAATGTCAATCGAAATTAAATGGAATAGTGAAATATATGAAAAGATTTCGTTATTTTCAATGCAACACTCACAGTCAGTTCACGAATTACGAAGAGAAAGTCTCCGTTTTATGAAAAAATCCCACTTCATCAATGATTGAATTATTCCTTAGCATTTTAAGGCATAAAAAGGTGTGGAAGCGTCCATTTCACCCAATTCTTCATCACTCTAAAGATTATTTCTCACATGAAAGAGTATTTTACCGACCTACATTGCCAGCACTTTCGAGAAATTCATTCGCCCAACTTCCAGCGACTGCCAATTCCTCCTCAACTTTATTAAGAATCCCATCTGGATTCCCGAGGGACTTCTCAGCCTCCTCCTTCTGCTCGGCGAACTCCTGTGACCATTTCGAGTTCAAAGCGCTTGCTGAATTGTGCTCGGAAATCTCATTGGTGATGTCCCCTTCCTGGTGCATGAACTTCATGAATTTCGAGTACGCAATGTTCGGGTTTTCTGTGGTTGCATCGTCCAGAGATTTCAATTTCTCTTCGTCTTTTTTTGAGGACTCTAACGTATGCTCAAAGTAATCCTCTGCCCACTGAACGCCAAGACCGAGTTCGTTGGGTTCTGAGAGTGGAAGACGGGGGAGAGCGTTCTCAGACCATATTTGATCTGCATTTGTGGTCTGCGGACATGAAGAGTAGAGTGAATATTTAACGAGTGGGAAATTGCTTTTGTCTTCGAAAGGCATAAATAAATTGTCGAAAATAAATTAAAATAATATTTGCTGGTAAATTAGAAATATGTTTCCAAATGGTCATTTTACATGTAGGAAAAAATTTAATGAAAAATCTAGTGCATTCGCTCGACAATTCTATTTCTATTGAGCTTTTTATTTGTTTTTAACGGATTCTATTCAAATGTTCAATAGCAAATATTCGATGGAAAAAGTAAATAGGATTCGATTTTTCACTACAACTTATTCAATTGAGATGTTTTCGCTAGAATTTCTTGAGCTCAAATTTTTCAAATTTTTTTCATTCTATTTTTCTTTTTTTTTCATCAAGAAAATTGAACAAAACTTGCTAAATTTATGAATTAAAAATTATTATTAAGGAATTCAGGTTTTTATCTGGTGAAGAGATTGTAATGAGGTCGTGTCCAAAATTTTCTGGAAAATTTGCAAACAAAAACCAGAGTTACTTTTGGAGCAATGCAACGCTGTCATAATCTATAATTTTTAAAGTTAATCATTTCCAAATAATGTGTGACTATTAGCTGCGTGTTTCTACCTACAATTTTCATTTTTTTATTTAGAATTTTTGGAGTAAAAAAGCGACCTCTGATGTCTCCCCCAAAAGACACAACATTCAATCTTCTGTCATGTTTATTTTAAGCATTACTTTCAAACGTCATTTGAATGTAATGCTTGAAATTAGTTCAGTTAATGAATTAAAAGTCATCATTGAGAAATTCGAATTCTCGTCTGATCAAATCATTGTACTGCCCCTCAGGTCGTCTCAAAAAATTGTCTTGAGGATTCGCAGACAAAAACTCAAAACCCAATCGACTTTCAATTTCGGAGCAAAGTAATCCCCCCTAATCCCCCCAAATATTACCAACAAATCGTAATCCTTACGAAAAATTCAGTCCTCGTGTTGAGGAACTGATTAGCCCACTCCGAGTCCTGTTCCCTGAACATGGAAGGTGGTGGAAGAGGATGCTGCATGCCATGATCAATCTCCTGAACCTGCTGCAATATACTATTCATCCTAAAAGTGCCAGGATGTGCATTGCCCCTGCCCTCGAGGAACTCATCAACCAACTGATCAGCAGTGGCCCTCTCCAGCGGCACCTCCCTGGACTGTCCAATGCCCTCTTCCCTGAAGCCCCTGTCCTGCACCAGGTGCGAGGCAAAGCCCGCCAGTGGACCTGGACCACCGCAATCCCCCTCAACCAACTCCCTGAGTGCCATTATCCTGAAAAACAAAATTTCCCCCCTGTGAATTCCATCGCCACCACCTCACCAGCACCCACCACCAATCATCAACAATGCTCCCTCCTCAGTGGTCAATGTGTCACAATTAACTTACGTGATCCCAAAAGAAAGCCTTAATCCACCGAGTAATAATCGCTCTAAACCCGTAAAGTCATTGGAAAACTTTTTTTAAACCAATATATAGGTTTTCTTAATTCCACTGGGCGCGGTATTAAAGGTCCGAGTGAATCAAAATATCCAATGACATTGTTAAAAAAATTGGGACAACAAAAAAGATGTCATACTTGAGAGTACGGTCACATGGACTCTAGACTCCATTCCGTTCGACTCTCCTTCTATCCCTCTCGTTCTCTCTTCTGTCTCCCTCTTGTTTTCCTCGTTGTCAAGTTTCGCCCAATCGTATTGACTTTTTGCTGCGTTTAATCTGGGATTGGCTGCTGCCTCGGGGGGGTCGAACTGCCATTGGCGGTGAGAGTCTCTCGGAGGCAATTTGAATTTATTTAAATGCGGGTGAAGGGTTTTTGAGGATCGTTGAGGCGTAAAAAACGGTTTATGCAATTTTTCTTTATCGCAAATGAGACGGGGGAAGTTGATTGGGATTTTTTGGGGGAATGGGGGGTCTTTGGGGATTTTAAGGGAGAAGCCACACCTACGCAGGCCTCGTAGGGATTCGTACACCTGCCGCCAGGTGTCGGCAACCTGAAAATGTGACGCCTACCCCCCTTTTTGTTGTACACCGTGTTGCTAACAAGATAGACAGTTTTTTTTATATTTTTTTGTATTGTTTTGCAGTTTTCGATTGTTTGGAATACTAACAACAGTGGAAATTCAGTTGCCATTGTGTGGGGGATAATAGTACATTGCTCAATATTATTGTCTTGCCGTAATTATGTGCTCAAGAGTGCCGTCTGACGTTTCACCAATGCCGTACCCATGGATGAGCTAGCAGTGAAAATATCAGATGTAGATGATTGATAGAAATGTTTTCGTGTGCGGTTGAGTTGAATGTTTTTATTGGATTGAAAATTTTGGAGTGTATCTGAAGGGAGAGATTTTTTTGGGGGGCAAGATGCTGAGATTTCTGTCGAAACGGAGGGTCAGGAGTGCGGGGCAGACAGCATCCCCGCAGATTAAAAATCAGAGATTACTGAGTAATAAAAATATTATACAGTGCCAAGTCATACTGCTGGATGGTACGGATTTGCCTATCGAGTTACCGGTATGTTCAATATTTTTGAATTTATTTGACGTTGGGGGGGCCTTTATCTGGTGAACATTTATTTTTATAGAGAAACAAATTGTAATATTGGGATTTTTATGGGAAGATGAGAAAACGAGGTGCACTGTGGGAGAAAATTTGAAATTTCATCGATAGTTTAGTAATTGTTTACAGGGTAGGGGGAAAGTAATGAAAATTCACTGGAATTTCAATGGAATTCCAAGATTTTCAGCGAAAGGAAGATGAGAATTCCCTAGTTTAATTGATTTTTCAATCAAAGCATAATTGTTTGTTCATTGTTTAGTTCTCTCATTACGCTGAATTTTCAGTTAATTGCATATTTTCGTGATTTGAATTCATTTTTAATGAATAATTTGACCAGAAATTTGGAGTCTTCATTGATTTGTTCATTAAATTGTGAATTTTTAATGATGGAATTCCTTCATATTTCAGTGGGACTGTTATTTAATAAAAATCTCTACGAATTTTACCGGAAATTTCGCTATTTCTTTTCAATTTTGAAATATTACTTGGAGAGAGGAGAAGGGAAATTGAAGTCGTTCGTTTTATTATTGACTATTGGATTTCGAGGAGCTTTTGGAAAATATTCTAGAAACCAACAGGAATTTTCATGAGGGTCTGTTTTGTGGAGCAAAAGGAGATAGGACATTCCCCCAACAATCCCGATTTTTCCATTATTTATAGCAGATTACTGCGCGGTAAAATATTTTTCAAAAGCTGATGAAGGAAAATGAATTTATCTGACTTCACAACCAAGTGTTTTTCGTAGTCATGATTTTTCAATACAAGAAAGGTCCTTCTACTGATTTTGCTAACTGCCTCCAATTTTGGGATATCCCACCGATACTGATCGAGTGAAATTAACATCTCTTTTCATTATTTTACTATAGAAATTCGATCATCAACTTGCGATGAATATCTTCAAATCCAAACGAGATGCTAAAATTTGTCTCCACAAAAATTCATTCATCTCCCATAAATTGAGATTTTCTATCAATTATTGTTATTGTGTATGAGAATTGAATGAAAATACACTAGACATTGATTGTTTATTTCGATAACTGATAGAAAACTAAATCATCAATAACTTTTCACATAATTTTCGTATTTCATCAAGTCATTAGACAAAAAAAATCATGGGACAATCGAATGTCCATAAAACGCCAAAACCCGAGCCAAAACCCGACTAAAACTGCTCCATTTTCATGAAATTTCTCATTAAACATGAATCAAGTCAGCCAAAAAAACCAGGCAACAATCGAATACCCACAAACCCCAAAGCCCACTAAAAACTCCCTTCTCATGAAAGTACTCACGACCCCTGAAATTCCAGAAAAAAGCCCTGGCCAGTGACTTGTACGAGCAGGTCTTCTACTCTCTGGACCTGATCGAGAAAGATTACTTCGGCCTCCAGTACACAGACAGCAACAACGTGCAGCACTGGCTGGACCCAACGAAGCCGATAAAAAAGCAGATAAAAATCGGACCCCCCTACACCCTCCGGTTGAAAGTAAAATTCTACTCATCCGAGCCGAACACCCTCCGCGAGGAGCTAACCCGCTACCAGTTCTTCCTGCAACTGAAGCAAGACCTGCTGGACGGTCGCCTGCACTGCCCCACGAACGTGGTCATCCAGCTCTCAGCTCTAGCCCTCCAATCCGAGCTGGGCGATTACGACCCGACGATCCACACAGCAGCCACAGTCTCCGAATTTCGTTTCGTCCCAGGTCAGACCGAGGAGATGGAGCTGGAGATCCTGGAGGAATACAAGAACTGCAAAGGTTTATCTCCAGCGCAAGCAGAGTCCTCTTACCTGGGCAAGGCCAAGTGGCTGGACATGTACGGAGTGGACATGCACACAGTCCTGGGTAAGGACGCCTGCGAGTACTCCCTGGGTCTCACTCCCACGGGGATCCTAGTGTTCGAGGGCAACCAGAAGATCGGCCTCTTCTTCTGGCCGAAGATCGGTCGCCTGGACTTCAAGAAGAAGAAACTGACTCTAGTGGTGGTGGAGGAGGACGACGAGGGTCGTGGCGAGCAGGAGCACACGTTCGTCTTCCGTTTGACAAACGAAAAGGCCTGCAAGCACCTCTGGAAATGCGCTGTCGAGCACCACGCGTTCTTCAGACTGAGGGCACCGGTGAAGGGGGCGAGTAGTCGTCAGAATTTCTTCAGAATGGGATCGAGATTTCGGTACAGTGGGAAGACGGAGTTCCAGACGACTCAGTTGAACAGAGCAAGGAGAACTGTTCAGTTCGAGAGGCGACCGAGTCAGAGGTACGCGAGGAGGCAGAGCCACGTCCTCAGGGAGAGGCAGAGGGAGAGACACGTGGAGCCTCAGGCAGCTAGTGTTGAGTGTGAGGCCCTCCAGAGGCAGCCGAGCAAGACAGAGTCTGAGGCCTCGAGTGTTGCTACCAGTGTCACTGCCAATGTTCAAGAGATTGCTGGGGCTGTTGGCAGCTCTGTGGGGGCTTCAGCATCGTCTCCACTTGTCGATTCAATACTCAAGTCCTTGGCGAAGGACCCACAGACCCTGGAGCTCAAGAATCAAACCACTGCGCCGAGCAGTGAGAAGGAGGCCGAAATCATGAAGACTAGTTTGATTGTGGAGAGCACGTCCAGCTCACCGCCGCAGTCATTACCTAATAATCAAGTGGGCGGGACACTTCTGCTTTCTGCACGGTCACCGATTCCACCTGAGTCACTCAAGTGCAATATTCTCAAGGCGAAGACACTCGAGAGCGAGAAGAACTCCAATCTTGTGTCCATCATGCCGGCTGAGAGCAACGGCGGGGGCAAGAGTCAGCATCCTGACGCTGCTACTATCGTCTCTGTGGTGAGTAGCGATGATTCTTCTTGGTATTTTTTTATATTTTATGTATTTCGTGTTTCGTGTGGTTTGTCTGGTTTAGTTTATTGTCGTCTGCTAGGTATTGTTGTATCAGTCGTTGGATTTGAATCACAGCAGGGGTGAAGTGGTTTGGGGGCTTTGGTTGGGGATGTGTGAAGGGGAAAACATTGGCGTGTATGAAACAATTTTATTGATTCGATTCGATTGATATATTTTCTACGGAAATTCCTCGGCTCAAATTTTCCCAATGGGAAGAGAAGAAAAATAGAATAGAAAAACTTGGAAAATTTATGTCGAGGAATTTTTATAGGAAAAGTTTTATAGGAAAATAAAATTCTACTGGGTTTTTCTATAAAATAGTTTCTATTGGATATTTTCTGTAAAAAACGCATAGTAAAGCTGCGGAATTTTTTAATAGAATCGGGCAAAAATTAATAAAATTTTCAATACACGTTCAATATAAATTCAATGGAACTTTTCATCGAACTCGCTAGGTTTTTCTATGAAATTTTTTCGTGTGGGCAGAGACATTTGTAGCGGTAAATTTGCTCCAAAACAAGTCGTTCGATGGACCTTTTTGGTAGAGCGACATGAGAGCAATAAAAATGATTCTTGTAAAAATTTTGCCATTATCCTTCAATTGGGTTATATATGAAATTTCTCCGTTGAATAAAACGTTGACAACCCGCAATTGATTAAAATTGCTCGTTACGTATTTTTTTTATTTTGAAAAATCAAGAAAAAACTGGAAATTGCAGCCAATTGAGGAAAGTCTGGCTAAAATTTGATGAATTTTTCATTACTTTTCGTATTCAACTCATATTCGCAAATGAAAAAAAATTCTTAAACCTCGTTCTCGAGATATTTCGCAAAGACTGAAGTTCGAGAAGAATTGACACATCTAAACCATCGAGTTCAACTCATTACCGCCACCACTTCCCTCCGAAAATCACATTCATACGCTAGCTTCCAAAAACATCATGCTTATTCGCTTTTTGCTGGAAGGGAGGAGACAAGCTCACCCTAAACGTCAGTGGAACAGCTCCCCTAAGCAGTACTCCCCCAGCGGACGACACAGTGACCGTAACTCACTTTTCACTGGACAGTTGGGGTCAAATTGCTCAGAAAACAACGCCATTCAGTGCCAAAGTTGTCAATCAGTCACAGAATCCCTTCAACCCATTCAATACCGACAATTGTGCTGATGTAGTAGTGACAGCACCTGTTGAGGAAGTGAAGGAAGTGCAGACCGAGGAGACAACTGAGACTAAAAATACGAATCCATTCATCGATTCCAATCCTTTCCTAGGGCTTTTGAATCCATTCAATGAGATTCAGCCTGTTCTCGAAAAAATTACAGAGAATGAGGAGGAAAAAGTTGAGATTGCTACGACTAGACCTGAGGAAGTGCCTTCGCCGAATTCATCGACAGTAACTACGTTCACACGCTCGGTAAATGATTTATCATTTATAATCACGTGCTTGCATGCATTTTTCAGGCAATTTTGAGTTCCTGCATCATTATCTGTTACTCGTAATTTTTTTAAATCTATTGTTAATTATTGAATGGAAATAGCGAGGGGGTAATCGCTACAAGAGATTTCATGAAATTTACAGGAATCCTCTAATATTGCAAACAATTTCAGAGGATTTCGAAGTATTTGAAAGAAATTCAAAGACTGAGAAATTTCGTATACTGTCAGGCGATTGGAGTAGGATTTCAAAATTTTGGAAACGTTTTCAGCGAATTCAACGGACGAAAAAAATTAATAGAAACACTTGGGGAATTTGCTACATAATTCTACTGGATCTTTATTAGTTTTTTGCCGATTCTATTCAAATGTTCAATAGAAAATATTCTATAGAAAAAGTCAATAAGAATACGATTTTTCTATACAACTTACTCTATTGAGATATTTTGTATAAAGTTTCCTCGGCTTAAATTTTTCAAGCTTTTTTCATTCAATTTTTCGATTCTTTTTATAAAAAAAATCAAACAAAAATTCTTTAAAAATTTGAGCCAAGTAAATTCTCTGGAAAATATCTCAATAGAATAAGTTGTATAGAAAAAACAAATTCGATTCTCTTATTCTATAGAATATTTTCTGTTGAAAATTTCAGGAGAATCGGCCAAAAACTAACGAAAAGTTCAATAGAAATCCAATAGAATTGTCCAGCGAATTCGCCAGGTAGTTCTATGAAATTTTTTCATACGTGTTAGATGGCTCGGGTGTTATTAGCTCGACAAATCTTCTTCTTCTAACATATAGTAAATCTGTTGCCTCGCTTTTTTTGCTCACAATTCATGACTATTCACGACTATTCAGTGAATTGTGTTATGGATTTCAATAGGATTTCCACTAAAAATTACCAAAACTTTTTGGAGAATCCTCAATTCTTCTGAAAAACTCTAGAAAGTTCACGGGTTTTCTACAAATTGAAAGAAAAGCCGTTGCTTGTCGAGTAAAATAATTCTTTTTTTTCAAACCACAAAACCATTTTTGAGAGTTAAAAATTGAAGAATGGAGGGAATATCCCGGGTAACGTCCGGCAAGGGGGAAGGGGGATATATTCGCCAGTAAGCATTTGAATATATCTAGCATTCAACATTAGAATGATCTATGAATATAAGAGAATATGCAAATGAATGTAAAAAAAATCGTATCTATTGCGTCAAATGATTTTATCTGGTGAATCATTCACATAATTCACTCGCGGCTCAGGCGACAGTCAGCTCTGCGCATGGCTCGTAACACCGAAACAAGGATTTCATGAGATTTCTCAAAAATTCAGAGCTCCTCTTGATGTTTCAGTAGCAAAGTGATAAAACGGTTCAACTCGATTTTGACTATTGGCCAGTTTTCACCGAATATCTCGGAATTTAAGGGAGATAGCAAAATTGGCAGCATGACCTTTTTTGTAGCCCTCAATTCGCTCTACAAAAAATGTTATTACGCAAATGTCATTATCTCCTTTAGATTCGGAGATATTCACGTTTTACTGCTTCGCTACTGCGCAGGAATTTCATAAGTGATACCCCCTTGGTAAATATCACTATTTATTAACGATAAATTGTGTTTGTCCCCAGGAACCCTGCACCACAGCCTTGGATATCAGTCCATGGCTAGTGGCTGATCCGTCCCAGGCAAAAGCCAAGACTGTAACGATGAAAACGGTCATTACAACGCAATTATAGATATTTAATTATCCACAAATACCAGATTCGCTGAATGAGAGATTATATTCTGGTAGTTATTTCAGATTATATAATTGAATACTAGCTGTCAAATTAAACCTGAATAACGATGAATATTTTTGCATTTATATTCAGCTGGGACCAACGGCTTAATTCAGTACTTAATCATATTTACAATTTCCATAAATTATAATTATATATTTAAAAGTTTTATCGATATTTATCACATGCCAACGAATTGTATTTGCTTCAGGTATTTTATAATGAACAAGTGCTTTTCTATGATGAAAAAAAATGTTTTAATGCTGTGAAATTGAAATCATCTATTTAATTGGTCAAAATTTATTTTATCGTAAGGACGAATTTATACATCGATATAGAAAATTTTACGCTGAAAAATAAAAACGTGCAGAAGTTTAAGCTAAATTTTTGTTCTTTTCTTTTCATTTCAAATCATGTCCAGATCTTCGAAAGGTGTCTCTCGTTAACTTCGTCACGCAAGGCATTTACTATTTGGTCATACTGATTACATAATTACTTTTGTTTCGGTCATACGTATTTTTCTCTCGATCAGGTGTGCAAAGATTAACGAGTTCAATAAAAATTATCATGTAAACAGTTCTTATACACTCGCATATCATTTAGGAACACACATTCCGGATTCAAATAGTGTGGCTATCTCGTTCTATTTCAAGTCTGTACAGCATCATTTGAAAAAATTTCATTGTCATGGTCAATTGAATGATTTGTCTCTCTTCGCAGTATCAACTTCTTGTTTCCCCATTTTTATCAGGCAAATTCCACTACTGTCTAACGTATTATGAAAATTATTAGGCATTACATAATTAAACTCATTGCGGAGGACATTTCGAAGTACCATGGAATGTGTATTAATTCTGGTGCAATTCTAGAAAAATACATTGCGATGAAAATAAGATTTATTGAAATTACTAAAGTATTGGAAAACCTGGAGTTTAATAAAACCCGTAAAAATTAATTCCCATAATTGACAAAATTTATGTTCACTGAATCATAAGTCGTGAATCATTCACGATTAGATAAATAGTTATCTTAATCCCATAGAAAACCGCCGATGTGAATAATTAATTTAAATATACTGCATTAGGCACTGAAACATTATTTCAATTTTAACCACAACAACAGCACTATAAATTATTTTATTTACACTCTCGTTCCATTCAATTTGAATTCATAAAAAAGAGTTTTGTCTCTTTTTATCGTCGACCCCTGACCCGTGAGAAAGATAAACTGGCAAAAAAATCGATTAATTACGTAATGAAGGGCATCTCTTGGTCTAATATCTTTACACGTCAATTTCATTCCTGAAATTCTCTTGTCACTCTTTCACACAAAAACAAATATTAACGGCAGAGGAAAAATATTTATCGCAGCACTGAACAGGCTTTAATACTCCTTTAGGTCACTCACACCGATAGGAAATGAAAAAACGAATAGAAGTTATCATAAATTAGGGGCAATCCTCTCACCTCTTCACTGCTAATATCTCAATCGTGCTGGTTTTTGCTCTCGCATTAATTCCTTAGTTGTTGAATATTTGGTTTAATCGAATGAGAGAAAAAAATCTCTCACTCGCTTGATTCAAAATATTGCTTGGATTCATCAAATTGCGATGACTTTTATCGTTTAAATGGACTCATGTTACCGATACACTCTCGTATCGGTTTAAAATTTGTTCTTTAAATTGTATTGACATTAATATCTAGGAATTATTAAACAGACATGTCCGTTAGTCCTGCTTTTCAGAATTTCGTTTAGCGTGATTGGAGTTGTTTGAGGGTGGGTCATTTGACAAATCATCTGATACCTCCTCGCTGCTGTTACTCCGCAGGTCACCTTCCATCTAGGAACAAATAACAAGTCATGATAATGATTTGCAGACATGCACGACGATGATAGCATTGTATTTTCAGATAAATACACACCTGGCCAGCGTAAAGTGCATTGAAGGCAATCTTGAGGATTAATCGAGTCCAAATTGTGTGGAGGACAAACAGGAGGATTAATAAAGAATTGAAGATATAGTAGGCTGGGAACATTGGCACGATTTTTGGGGCAGCTATGGACGTACTGAAATTGAAAGATTTCCATCGAATTAATTGATTTCGTTTTGATACATTGGAGGATAAATTTTAATCTGAATGTTTAGCCTCACCTGTAGATAATCCACAGAGGGTAGATACCCATACGAGTTATAAGCCATAAGATAGTGAAGAGAGCAAATAGAGCATCACAAACTTTTTGGTAATTAGCGTATTTAGCCATCTTGGCAGCCTGAAATGAAGAAAACATTAAGGGCATCAATTTCAAGGTCTGTGAATATTTTGAGGGCGGACTATGCATGATTACCTCTAGGAAAATGTCGGCACAATCGTGGAGTACCAGCACTAACGATCCGATTCTAGTCAAATTTCCCACCCAGGAGAAGCACATGAGGAGTATAGTCGCCTTGTGGTGGATAAACATCTGCCAGAAGTCTTTCCTCTTGACGTCGAAGAACTGGGAAATACTGAGGGACCAGTAGAACGATATCGAGATCATGTAGTACCACCAAATGTCATCGCTCACAGCGTGATAGGGGTAGCCGTAGTAGCAGTGGTTGATGTCCCAGAGCCACGGCTTGTCCCAGAGGACGAAGAGGCCGTAGATGAATATGAGAGTGTAGTACATACATCTCCAACTAGGGAATAACGGGTACAGGATAAGTTTAATGAGGATTGTTGTCTTTTCAATCATTTAAAGTACCACAAGAGCTTCAAAATTATTGGACAAATTATTGGAAATTTTAGTCTGACTGAAACACCTGAATAATTTTGAGTCTCGAGTGGTGTTCGGGAGATTATTTTTTCTTAAATAAATTCTTCGTTGGTATATGGCAATTTCACAGAAAACCCTTCAGTCGCTTGGGGCCATGTTTTTGATTTTTGTGAATTTTAATAGGTTCCCAGGAAATAATGGAGTTAGAGGGCTGAAATTTTACACTGGGTCATATTTAATGAGGTACTAAACCATTAAAAATTCATAAAAATGGAAAACATGACGCCAAATAACTGAACGGTTTGCTGTGACATTGTCCTCTATACAACGGAGCACAATAAAAAATTATCAAAAAATTATCGCTGCAAAACCGCGATGGCTATATAAAATAACGTCAGTTGTAATGATGCTATTGGTCGAGATTCTGCGAGGCAAAATAATCAAATGTAAAGGGGTCATCTTCGTATTGGAGCGTTACCTATTTTCGCAGAATTTAGTGAGGGTGGATGGCTTGCCCTGGGCCCTTCGCAGTCTCAGCCATCTCTCCACCTCCCGCTCGGTGCAGTCGAGCTGCTTTGCCAGTGCCGTTACCTGTTTATGCTTCATTCGCTTAGTGTATGCCTTCTCTAGTAATGGATTTGGTGGTGCTTTCTTCGTTCTTGGTTTTATACCCAGTGACTTACCGAATGGAGCAAAGCAATACCTGAAGAATATTCATGATGAATTAACAATTGGGGATTTAGTATGGTATAACGAATATGTTGAGCTAAATATTGGACTAATGTCTCGAAGGGGGAAGGAACTTTGGTTTTGAATTTGAGGATATCCAAATACTTTTGCCTTTCTTCGTTGGAACCTTTTCAATATTCTGTTATTTTTGTTTATCACGGAATTCATTACAAGAATGTTCCCTTTATATCCATTATTTCTCTAACAGTTCTGATTAAACATCGTATAAATTCATTTTAGCCAATTTACGGCCATCAGGAAGCAAATGAAAGATGCTCCAAAATTCACTCAATTTTGCCTGAATTCAATTTAAGTCGTGCTTGAAAAGTGAACCTTACGATTTTGACAATTTCTAATGATTGTCTTATGAATCTGAAACTTGAAATTCTACTGAATATTCAAGATATTAATAGATTTGTCAATAACAAAATATATTTCAAAATTTTTTACCCGAAATTTAAAGAGTTACTCACACTTTCTAAGATCTTAGGAGGCATTAAAAAATTCTTGAACAAGTAAAGTCTACTATTTCAGATTTTGAGGAAGATTCATAATAATAACTGAAACATTTCTATTTTTATTTAAAGATTACAGACGTAATTCATAACTTATTTTAAGAGAAATAGTTTTCATGGCTGATAAAATGAGATGTCTGAAAGTCTAAAAAATTTATATTACTAATTTACATTACACAAGGAAAATGTTTTTGAAATAATGTAATTTTTTGGAAAATGCCCAAATTAATCGACAAAGTGACCAATTGAAAATGTTCAAATCTCAAGTGTTGTTTCTGCAAAACTGAGACGTATATTCCTTAATCTCTAAATAACAAAACCTCCTATGCCTCACTCCCTGCCTCTGAATTACATCAAATCTCAATAAACCTCATGAATTCACCCTCTAGACCGAACCCCCAATCAACCAATTTCCTCCAATTGTCTGAATGCCGACGAATTCACAAATCCCCCAATTTTCTAATAAACTTATCCCAATAAAACATACGAAAGCAAAAGAACTCCGCGAATCCCTCAACAACACCGTTTCTTTCACTTTGCAATCACTGAATGCGATTGACACAATTATCCTTCAAAGTTTGTCATGCAGCATTGGCCGGGTATCCGATGTAACCTGCGAGTCCTTCCGAAAAAGGTCAGGCCCCACTATTCCTTCTAACCCCCAAACCCGCATTGACAAAAAATCCCCTAATTTAATTACCCCAATTGAATAAGAGTTCCATTACCTCTCGACGCAGTATCTGATGACTAGAAGTCCAAGTGCCATAGGCAGTGGATACACGAGATGCCGATAATCCGCATATTTGTTATCCGAATTTGGCGCAATGTTGTCCCACGTTATGTTCGGCGGTAACCAAACGTCAGGGGACCAAAATGCCGACGATATGTTACCAAGTATCTCCATCCTTCAACTCACGACGCACCTTTTGAAATTGTGGTGTTAAAATTTGATCGAATTTAATCGCCACATGAAATACCGAGAGATTATTTTTTGTGACTCTGTCTTCTACTTACAGTGATAATCGTTAGAAATGGAACTCCACCCTGTTCCGAACGTTTTCAGTCGCGAATGTTGAAGTGCAAGGGGATTGGCCAGTCAAGAGGGGGCGGAATCCCCCCCATAGCCCCCCTCAACGGTATTTCAGTCGCTGGTTTCAGGGGAAATGGCCTGTTGTCAGTGACCGTGGGATTTTCGTCCAATGGAGGAGCCGCTGGTTTCTCCGGGGGAATTGTCCTATGAGATTAAATTCTGTCAAGCCGAGGTGCACGTGAGCGTTTTGTAAATCTTTCATGCCGCATTAGTGTCTGAATATTTATCGAATATTAGCGGTCAGTGTTTATTGCTGAGATATTAGTCTGTTAAATGGGTAAAAAGGGGAAGAATAAGCAGAAGGTCAGTGGGAGTGTTAAGACAGCCTTGAAGACTGAGAAGAAACTGAATGCTAAACAGAAGAAGGAACTTGCGGCACTCGGCGAGGTTAGTTTCTTGGGTGAACTGGTTACTACAATTTAACTGGTCTTTATTTATATTTTTGTCATTAGTGGAATAAAGGTGAGGGACTTAATTGAGAGGCTTAGTTTTTAAATATCCTGAGGTCGAAAGTAGAGAAATTTTCATGGGGAGTTTTCTCCAGCTTTCCAGTTGTTATTTTGATTGAAATTTTTCTATCTTGTTTTACTCTTTTACGATATTCTTCAGAAACTGAACATTTTGTCGAACAGAGTCATCTTGTTTACTTTATTATTTTTTTTTCCAATCAGTGATTCTACTCCAATCCAATTTACAGGTCCATTCCATCAATGAGTAAAATAACACTAAAAAGTATTATCAATTTAATTGAGAATCCTATTTTCTTTAACATCTCGGAGTCCACTGAGATAACAGAATTTTCATGAGGATTTTCAATTCGTCTATTGAAATCCCTTTATTTATTTGGTTCCATGACTATTTAACACAAAACAAATTCAACAAAACGAATTTTCAAGAAATACGATGAAATTTGTAGATAAAAATCTGGAATTTTGGCTCATTGCAGCCAGAGATCAGAGCAATCATCAATTTCAAAATAAGTTAAATTTAGCGTCTGTTAACCGCTAATACTACTCAACAATTTTCAATTACCAAATTAATCATCATTCGAATATTCAAATTCCGACATAATCTATTAACCAGTAATCGGGTCTGAAGTTTAACCATTACGTGTATAATTGAAAAAATCTTTCTATGAAATTTAGAATTATTTACTCAATGGTTAATAGAAAATGTGAATTACGAATTATTTTAATATTTTCAAACTTCAAGTAAGGTAATAAAACTGCAGTAATTGAAACTTTCAAATTCTAATAATATTACAAAATATTACAAGTGTAATGATTGTCGGCCGATCGCTGATTGCAGCCATGATTGAGCTCAACTTTGGCGCGCTGTTTCAGCCCTATCGGTCCCGTAGTTTCCCAGATATAACAACTTGTTTATATTTTGTTTCTCCTTAATATCCCAAAAACTACCGCACCGATTTCAATTTTTCTTTCTTCAAAATACTCATCTCGATGGCCTGCATCTAGCTCAATCGAAATATATACACCCTTTAACTCAAAGTTTAAAGATATTGTCGTTTTTCGTTTTTCATGAAAAAACTTGTACGCACGATAACTTGAGAATAAATGGAGACATCAAGTTGAGATACGCAACCGTTTGTGTGAATATATTTTGTTAAATACCTCACAAACTTTCTCCACAAAAACAGTCTCTATAAAAATGTTTACATCTCAATTTGAAGATACTCTCCAAAAATTTATCACCATATTGAACTCATTCCCTGATTATTGACTAATTCGAATTCAGTAGCGAAGTGACAAAAGGAGATAAGTCAATTTTGACAATTGACCAGTTTTCAATCAATATCTCAGAATCTAAGGAAGATAGCAAAATTTTTGTTATAACATTGTTTGGTGAGCTGCTAATTTCAGGGTGGATTTAGGAAGTGTTTTCATTGTGTGCTAGTGAAATTAAATGATGCACAATTTAAACAAATCACATTTATTTGTGGATTCAATCCACCCGTCCAGATGATATTTACACGTGGGTGATATACTGGATATTAATTTGTTGAAGGTCTCACAAAATGATTATGTGATTCACTTGATAATGAACTAATAATTAATTTGGTAATTCACTGGATAATTGATTTTGATAATTAACTCAAAATTGAACACGTTGATGTACTGTTCGGTGATGACTTTCACGTAACGCGTCGGAGATGTACCTTCACGTGATGCATCGGAGATATTCTTTGAACGACACCTTGACTCTACCAAGGCGGGTGATGTACTTTTCGCTACTGAACGTCTTTCCCGGGTGTCTCGTTCACCGTTGACCCGAAGGGTCCCGATTATTTTCGAAAATAGCCGAATTGCTCGTCTATTAAACAGCTGGATACTAAGCTGCGTTTTAAAAAATCATTTTTTGTGGAGCTGATCGAGTGCTACAATAAATGTAATTACAAAAATTTCGCTATCTCCCTTAGATTCGGAAATATTTCTCAAAAACTCAACTGGGAGATAACTCGACTTATCTCCGTTTACCACGTCACTACTGAATTAATTCGACAAAGCTTCTGTGAATTCTCCTTTCACAGGATGACATCGAAAAGGTAGTGGCCCAGATCGAGAAAGAAGAGGCCCAACGACAAAAAGTAGTCGAAGCCCTGATAGATCNGTCACTACTGAATTAATTCGACAAAGCTTCTGTGAATTCTCCTTTCACAGGATGACATCGAAAAGGTAGTGGCCCAGATCGAGAAAGAAGAGGCCCAACGACAAAAAGTAGTCGAAGCCCTGATAGATCAACCCTCGCGACGAGTGAATTTCACCCTGACAGCGCACCCCTTCAAAGATGAGCTGATAATGCTGGGAGGAGAGTTCTTCGATGGGCAGAAGACAACAGTCTACGGCGACATGTTCTTCTACAACATAAACAAAAGAACGTGGACAGTGGTGAAAGCCCCCGGAGCACCTCCTCCCAGGTGCGGACATCAGGCAGTGGCAGCTCCGAATGGAAAAGGAGAGCTGTGGGTCTTCGGCGGGGAATTCTCGAGTCCATCCGAGTCTCAATTCTACCATTACAAGGACCTCTGGGTCTACCACATAGGAAGCAAGAAGTGGGAGAAGGTTCAGGCGTCTGGAGGGCCATCCTCTAGGAGTGGGCATCGTATGGTCTACGGAAAGAAGCAGCTGATCGTCTTCGGAGGGTTTCACGATAATCTCAGAGACTTCAAGTACTACAATGACTTGTTCATCTTCGATTTGGGAGACTATAAGTGGAACAAAATAGACTTGAGTGGGTCGATCCCTCCAGCCAGGTCTGGCTGCATTGTTCTCCCAACTAGTGACAATAGAATTCTGGTTTATGGGGGGTACAGCAAGGAGAAAGTCAAGAAGGATGTCGACAGGGGGCAGGTGCACACTGATATGTATCTCTTGGGTCCAGACAAACATGACCAGAGTGGACTCAAGTGGAAGTCTGCCATCGTCAAGCAGAGTGGGATAAGCATCTCCCCGAGGTGCAGTGCCTCTGCTGTTCTCGCACAGCCTCCTCTTGCCTACATGTTTGGGGGAGTTTATGATGAGGAGGAGGACGATGAGGAGCTCAAAGGAACGTTCTTCAATGACCTGGTGGCTATGGACGTCGAGAAACATCAGTGGAGGTCTGTCAATTTGAGTGGGAAGAAAGATGCGAGGGACAAGAGGAGGAGACGAAAGCAGGATGGCAGTGAGGATGACGAGGATGGGGAGGGTGAGAAGGTAATGGAAGTTGTGGATCCTGCCCCAGCTGTCACCACCATCGACGATGGCATTTTTACTGTTACTGTCGGTCCAGCGCCAGTTGCCTCGACTCAAGCAGGGGGTGATGCGAAGCCTGATGTCTTCACACCTTCTCCGAGGATCAATCCAGGGCTGGCGGTGAAGAACAATGTGTTGTATCTTTATGGAGGCATGGTCGAGAGTGGCGATAGACAGTATACCTTGAATGATTTCTACTGTTTAGGTGAGGAATGACCCTCATTTTCCCTTCGGCCAGGTCAAACGTAAATGACCGGTTTCTGACCGTTTTCAGACCCCAACTGAATTTTGTATGCAAAATAACCGTCACAGTTAAGTTGCGTCAGACACGAGCCAAAATGACCAAAAATCGTCTATATAGTTGCACATTGACAAAAATGCACATTGATGCACATTGACATCAAATTTCCTCAGGAATCGAATGGAATAGGTTTTAAGGCTCTATCTCT
>NW_021681449.1:0-179 GCF_001412515.2 Diachasma alloeum
TCAAAGATTTTTCTAGAGACCCAGCTTCATATCTAGCGTACCATTTTTTAGGCGCACCACATTATCCACCGCACAATAGTAGTGGACAGGACTTCCATCATAAAGGCTATGATGATATGTACACTTTTTTTCCTCCTTCAGGTAATTCAGAACTGGACAACCAAGATCGTTCAAATCGT
>NW_021681449.1:371-953 GCF_001412515.2 Diachasma alloeum
ATTCTTTCACAATGAACTGATTTCCAATATCTTTAAAACCCTCAATATCAATAACTACCGCCATAGTGCTGTTGTTCAGATGCGAAACTGACTGAGATCACTCCTCAATCTTCATGTCTTTATGCGTTGTCATTTAGCATCATGGCGGATCAGTTGAAATTAGCCCTCTCCACACATTTCTGCTGGAGGGGTAGATGAAGCGTTGTCTCGAGACAGTCACGTTTTTACAATATTAATTTAATAATTTTTGTTATTGTCTGGCCAACTCGCAATGATGAAGTCTGTCAGACGGAATTCGAAGAAAAAAAAAACTTTTTAAACATCATAGAGGGTGAATACCTCTCTTGCGAGCGCAAACCGTTGTCGATTTTTCCGCGAAGAATTTTTCAGTTGACTTTCTTAGAAATATAATGATGCAATCGGCGGCACCCCTGTGGAATGATCTCAGAGGGCGCAAGATACACCCCAACATGAAAGAGTCACGTTTTCGTAATATTAATTCAATATCCGTTATGGTGGAATGATTACATTCCATAGTGTGTCTGGTTAGCATTTCTACTGGTCCATGGTACGATGACCGTT
>NW_021681449.1:5684-7340 GCF_001412515.2 Diachasma alloeum
TACATTCATTTGAAAAAGTTATTTGTGAAAGTTATCAATTTACGTGTTCAATAGACAAAATGTCGCATCATATAGATTTTGAGATATGTGAGAAATCGTATACATCCTTTGAGGATGTTGCAACATGGAATATGGATGAGGCCTATCATCGTATCCTAGAGAATGTCCTCATACCCTTCAAATGGTTCATGCAATTGCCCATGCCAACGTTGTTGACACACATCATGAGGGCTATTGAGGAAATGGATGGCATCACCGATGTTTATCTATCGTTTGTTGGTGTGCGTACTATTCTGGTTAAAAAAGACGATGTGTACGTCTTCGTCCAGGGACCTATGGCAGATGAGGGAACATCTCCTCATTGCAGCTCATGTGAGGGTAAAACTGCCCCTGAATGTGACTCATGCAATGAGGTGGGAAGCAGTGCAGATATAGAAACGTTGGAGGAGATGAGAGCGATGGAGCAAGCAGATGGAGCGAGGGTGCTAGAGGTTTATGTGAGTCCAATGAGGGACGATGAGGGGGAAGATGGGGTAGAAGATGACCATGTGGTGAGCGTATTCAACGTTGATTGCAGTGATACCTCTTTGGATGAGGTCTCTTTCAACTTTATTTTTGATGGCGAGACATAAAAAGTTGAAAATCAGATGAAGGTGGGGGGATAACCAATGACAGTGCATGGAGTGTATAAGAGGGGGTCCTTCTCCCTCTGTTGCCTGTCAGAGAACAAATTGGCAATAGACATTCTTTAATCTTCGAGTGAATATCATCATGGAATTAATTATCGATTTTCAAGGATTCCGCAGAGGAGGACATTTTTTTTTTGAAAGAGTTGGGTGTAGTGTCAGTTCAGTCACCAGTTGATGAGAGTTCGCTTCATATCCACATTATTTTCCAACCACCTGGAGCCTGGAGTGCCTGGAGTGATCTGGAGACGCAGGATGTAATAACCAACAGATGGCTGACGCGTAATCATCATGGAATATTGTGGAATACTGGTGAATGTGATTACAATGATATTGGGAAAATTTTTGACAGTTTCTTGAAGAAACAAACAAAAATTTATGTGAAAGGGTTAGAGAAAATCACAGACTTGGAGAAACTGGTGGGAAAGTCACATGTACTCATAAATTTGGATGATTACAATTGTCCAAACATTGGCAACTACAATATCAAAGACTGTTCTCATCGGAAAATCCATCAGAACATCAACACACGTGATCAGAAAATCCACTGTGCTTTGGCTAATGTGTATTGTTTGAAAAAGTGGGTCGAAGACAATTACCAAAATCTCAAAACCAAAGAAAGTGATTGCAATGAAATTTTTTTGACTGAAAACTGACATTCCACAAATTGAATTATGTAAAATATTGTTGTTCCTCATCATCATCATCGATTAATTCTGTATCTTCCAATTTTCATCTTTTAAAAAATATAATCTGAAATTTCAAATTTGATAAAGTGCATTTTTTTTAAATTAATAATATGTCATTCATCTATTCCTTCCACAAAAAATAATTTCAGGTGTTCACACACTCTTGGAGCCACATCTTCTCTCTCTAATCGGTGGAATATACAGTCTGCTTTATTCCGCATTGATAAATCCTCTCAATCGCATATATATATTGAATCGACGTTGTTTCATCTCGACTTCAC
>NW_021681449.1:7457-8088 GCF_001412515.2 Diachasma alloeum
ATATATATATATATATATATATATATATATATATATTAAATCGACGTTGTTTCATCTAGACTTCACACTTTTATCCACCTCCGATCATTGCCGCCCCGCTCAGCTGACAGGCTCGCACGTGCCTTCATGTAAACAATCAACTGAAACTTTTGGAATAATCGGACAGACTTGTGCATAATTAAATAGAAGGATTTTTTTTTACTATTCATTCAAACAATAATGAACATTTGTCTATGGAGAATCATTTTTCTATGTTAATATGAAAATTACACATGCAGTTAGATTTCTTATTCTTCAACGAGTCACCGTGCGCTGTAGGGAGAAGTTTTGTTTACGCACACGTGACGGCCGATAAACATAAACGCTCAGCCACAACTCACCTCCAAACACTGCATATCAAATTTTGAGAAAAAATCATTTCTATCATATTCCTGATCAATACATTTTTCTGAAATTATTATTATTCCCAAAAATGATAAAACATTTGAAAATTCTCTGGAAATTTTTTTTTTTCATTCAGTGGGATTGCATTCGACATCGATTCAACTCTCCAGCGATCCACCAAGCGGTATCAAGGTCGATCACGATTGTTTATACAATGCGTACGTGTCCACTGATAAACATTGGGGGG
>NW_021681449.1:8546-14044 GCF_001412515.2 Diachasma alloeum
CCCCCCCGTTCGCCATTCTCAGATGGGTCGTTTTGGACGTTTTTTATCCAGAACCGGCCTTACTATACTACTCTTTCATATCCTCATGTTCCTGTTTAGTGTAGAAAAACACATCGAGATCCTTGAAATTATTCTTTGCCCACTGGAACAGACCATCTGGAGTGAGAATAGGTTCACCATTAATAATTTGCAGACTTCTTCGTCTTGCTTCCCTCTTCAAGACTGTGCCTACGCCATCGCATGCCCTTTTTCCGTGCGCGGTCGCATGATAGTGCGCCTCTGCTTCAACTCCAAAATCATTTTTATGCAACAAAAGATTAGCCATGTTATATCGATTCTCATATTGCTGTCCAGCACCATCTGTAACATAGATCAATTTGTTTACGACACCACAGACTTGTTTCATGTGTCGTATCAGAATCTGTTGCATTAAATGAACTGCAGTAGTATCGTGAACGAGACTGTCAGATAAGAGGACTAGACTTCTATGTCGAATATCATTGCCGTGGCGATAATAATACACCACAGGAGGGACAGTGCATTGCTTATTGTTGTAATGGAACGATTGAGCAGCGTCTTGAGCTACAAAAGAATCATTCTCCGAAAAATCGGCCTGCACTAGAATTTCACCCTCAATTAAATTCCCCTTTCACTCTGTAACGAAAGCGTTTTGTTGTATGGTACTAAAATGATGAGATTTCAATACTTTCAATCTCTCACAAAGTACATCAACAAATTCATACACTGGAAGCTCTGGGTCTGTAATGTTGTTCTATCCACAGATTGCCAAGCCCTGAATTCTACAATTTCAATCACAGCATCGTAGAGGAGTTCTTTCAGCTCGAGCGATAATCCTTCAACTCCAGGACAGTTTTTACACTCATCTAAGTGGTATTGAGGTGTTGGATTAGGGCACATGAGTCTTGCAAGACAGTCTTTATAGTCGGTAAGGGGACATGATGAGTTTTTAGTGAGAGTAGAAATGTTGATTACATCCAACATCAGCTAACAATTTTGATGATAGGTACACACATACCACATGTGTACTACTCGCTCCTGTCAATACACAGTGTTTCGGCCTCAATGCCGCAAACTTGCTGAATCCCACCGGAGACGCTGGATGAACAATTTTATATTTCTCATGAAGGTCATTTAAGTTCTCGAGAACCATCCGCTTCTGCATTATTTTCTTCACGTCGTTGATTCTGATTGACACTTTATCCTTCATCCCTGGCATCATCCGACTATTACTCTCATAAAAACTCCGGACCTTTTCAACTGTCTCTTTGGGCAATGATTTCCCAGCCTTCGCAACTGTTGAAGCAAATATTCCTCTCTATTCTCGCAGTTGTTTTGCCATGTACCTTGTCGTACCAAATTCACGGCTTACTTTTCGCTCACTCCATGAAGGTGGAGGAATAGTCAAGAGTTGAATACGTTCAGAATATTCTGTTATCGTATGGAATTTTTGCTTGAGTCCATCCAACATTTCTTCCAATTCCAATTCTCGTGGAGAATGAAAATTTACTGGAATGTTCCTGTGGTGCTTTGTCTCTGAATCATCATCTGCTGTTGGAAAATCACATCCCCATCAGGATCAATTGAATGGATGGAATTACCTGATCTCAAAGAACTCCCTGCGATATTGCTCGTAGAAATGTCTACTAGAAATGGTGTGGCACTGGGCGAACGATCGGCTGGAACATTTGATGAATATGAAGAGACTTCCCGATTCGATGAAGATTCAGAGGGTAGTGATCCAGGAATGTAAGTCAAAGCTCTTTTCCTACAGGAGCTACATAGTTTTGCATTTTCTGGCAAGAATGGAAATGTCTGTCGTAGTTTTTCTGAGATTGAACGCAGGTCTTTTCCATTGTGACCTTTCTCCCCATGAACTCGCATTGGATTTGTACATCTTTCGGCATGCGGCACCTTGTGGAATAGAAATGAAGAACAGTTCTGATCATTCAAAAAAAGGAAAAAATAATAATAACGATCGATTGAGTTTACAACTTCACTACTGAAATATTTTATACCATCACTTACCTTGATTAAAGTTGATGGAGAATAAATACAGGAGAATAACCGTCGGAGATTTTCTATTAACGATACTGTAATGAACCATGTGAGATATTCAACACTCAAGTGTGTGATGAGGACTAATCAAACGGTTATTATTGAGGCAACTCTATGGCTCGTATGGAAACTGAATTCCGAGAAATCAGTTGTTTATTCTCACCCCCACTCGGAACCTTTGATTTCATTGCGCTCCGATTTTTTGTATCCATTGTCCAATATTTGTGTACAGAAATTCCAAGGTCATTTCCCAAAGAAATGAGAACAACGTTTGATTTCTCGGAGTTCGAAACCTGATTGGCACCCATTGGGTTTCGAACCCGAATCATCGGATTAGAAATCGCTCGCCCTACCGACCGAGCTATCGTTGGCTTTCAATTTTTATTCAGTAGTAATACCCCGAGTGCTTCAAAATTATAGGGTATTTCCCGATAACTTCGTTGTAAACAAACAAAAGTGTTAAGTTTTGCAGGTTTAAAAATCCTAAGCGCTTGCGCGAGGGATTTTCCTGCAAAACTTGACACGATCGTTTGTTTGCAGAAAAGTTTGAGGGAAATACCAAATAATTTTTAAACACGAGGGGTATTTGTCGGATTATTTTTCACGTACGGATTTTGGTCAGGAGTGTCGTTTACGCAACCTCAAAATGACATCCGAGAACAATTGAAGAGTTAGTACGAAATATCCGGAAAAATATATATGTGAGTACAAAATAACCGAAAAAATATATGTTAGTGCGAAATATCCGAAATAAAACTTGCTCCAGCCTTTCATTTCTCATCAACTGCTGCATTCTGATTGACCCTGACTGTCCAAAATCAATGCGTGAAAAAATAATCATCATGATAAGTGAAAAATGTGAATTCGAGCAATTAACGCTATTGCGAAAGATATTGGGCATGTCTGCCAGGTACAAGAGTGAAGTTATGGGGGTAAACGTTTGAAACAATGTTAGACTCATATCCTAGTTGACTTTAAACATGCTAATGTTCTATTCCGAAATACAAAAAAATCCAGGGTAGCTGAATTGACATGGAATGTCCCATGTATGATCGGAAAATCGAATTCCCCATGGAATTTTCTTCTTTTTCTCATGTTATGCCCCATAAAGTGGAGCATAATTACTCAATCATTCCGAAAAATGAGCGAACAAATGTAGCACATATTTCGGAATACAAACATAGAATTAAGCAATTGTTGGATTCGGAAAAATTGGATTAGAATATAATACAATTTTTTGTTCCGAAAACAAAATAATTATTTTTGTTTAGTCGGATACTTATCTTTGAAGTGCTTGGCACATCTATCAATCTGCAAAGGGTTGAGGTTAATTTGTCTTAATGAAAAATCAAATGAATTTTATAGATTTTTCCCCTTTTATTAGATACCAATATTCACAAAACAATCTCTCATTACAATCTTCCGATAAGTTGACATTAATAACCTCGATTGGGTACTTCTGATAAATACAAATTCTTCTTACAATTCTTATAAAATTATATCCAATAAATTTGATTCTAAATCTTGACAATATTCGAGAGAGATAAAAATGATCCCTTTTTCCAAATTAGTATATGATTAAATTACTCACAATTAAGTTCCTGGAGATACACTATTTGCTTTAGTACACTCTGGACAATTATATTCAAAATTCTTGTTTCAATGATTTTGTTCAGTTAATGAGTCTTTTTCTCACTTGTTAACTCGAATTCGCGCGTTGTTTAGAATGTGAATACTCTCAACACGTTCTTCAATTTGCTTGAAAATCGAGAAATACAATAACGTTTCTGGAAGTGATTGCTACGAAGGTGTGCGTAGTTGCAATCAAATAAACTTCCGATACTCGAATTACTAAATAAGCGCCGGGCAGAAATTATCACTGATTCCGAGCCAAGTATCTAATAATCGCGAGGAGTTCGCCCCTCTGATGTGCTCTCTTTTAGCGCTAGGACAAGACTGATTAGTTTTTCTGGACATTTTGGGTGGGCGAGCTCGATATTTCGACATGTGGGGTCATTGCCTGGGTGGCGTGATGCAAATGTGCGTTCTTTCGCCACCTTTTTGAACGGCGATGCCCTGCAGAATGCTTACTTTGTGCATTCTCGTGAACGGTGCCGTATTTGCAGTTGAGAAATCGAATGGTTTATTCATTCGATTTTCTCGAATATTCTTTCTGAATATTTTATTTATTTAATAATTTTTTTTTTCAAACACAACACAATTGTATACTTACTCAGAATATACGTCCATTATAAAGCGCGTATATTCACATTGATAAGTAAGCCAGTGGATCATGCATCAGCATTTCCACTGGGCTCAATCGCATGGTGTTATCGTAACACCATACAGATATGAGGCAATGGCCAAGATGTCATAGCCTCTCGTTGTAATAAATACTCGAGAGACTGATGGCTCTGGGCCAGTAACTTAACCGATTCTTATCGCGGTTCACCTGATACCTTCCGTATCAGAATGAACACATTGAATTGTCTTTTTAAGAGTTGAGATTAAATAAACGATATTATTTAGTATTCGTCTCGCAAGTGCTATTTCTTCCGAATTACCGAACCCAACCGCTCGGGACTCTAACATTTTGGTGGCAGCGTTATCTACTTTTGGAAGAGGACGGGGGCCTGATCAACCACTGTCTTATCGCATAGCAACGAAGAAGAGATAATATTCAACAATCTTTCCACCCGAGGGAGGACTGGTCATTTCAAAGTTCTTCGAGGAATTTCATCAAGGGAGCGAGAAGATTACCTTTTTGGTAAACCAGCAGAAGATAAGTCTATCCTATTTTACTTCCGTTGTACCGTCAGGGATAGCAGGGTTTTGTCCGTTGTTTTTGGAACCAGTTTTTGCTAAAGCAGTTTTGACAAGTCGCGATGTCAACTTCAGGGAGAGCTAATGGGGGTCAGGAGGGCTCTGAATTTAACTCTCATACTTTGTCACCTCCTGGCGCAAGGAGAGCCTTGTTTGAGCCCAGGGGGGAGGAAGGTAACATTAATAATGTTAACCTACAACGGGAATTCGTTCAATCTGAACATTCCAGTATGCTCGCCGGGAATCATCAGATTATTACGGAAGCTGAGATTCACGGGAGAGGCAATGACGGGCTGCCAGGGGAAAACTCAGCAGGGGAAGCAGCTGATAATAGACAGGGCACGCAGAATGCGCCTGCTCCTGTCAACCCTTCGGTGAGTCAACGTCCTGTGCATGTTAGGCCACAGATTGATCTGGATAACATTGAGAATTATCCAGAAAGTGAAGCGGAAGACCAAGCTGAATATTCCACGCCGTCCAATGTTCCCGCTGGCGGCAGGGGATTCAAGGCTAGTTCCATGCATCAGGGGGGCGATGGCCGTCAGCAGGGACCTTTGCAAAATAATCCTGCTTATGATCGCCTTTTAGGGAGAATTCGG
>NW_021681450.1:0-204 GCF_001412515.2 Diachasma alloeum
ATGAATAATTGTAATTCCCGTAATTGTAGGGAGTTATCTTTAAAAATATCGAAAAAGAATACAATGTATGTTTGCAGAGAAAAAATCGTTAATCGATTGCGTATTAAACAATTTAGGAAGGATAGGGAATTTCATAAAATTGAAAAAAGAAAAAATGCCAAACGAATCAGAAAAACACGAATGAACAATTCCAATAATGAGATT
>NW_021681450.1:2865-6804 GCF_001412515.2 Diachasma alloeum
GGGAGGAACTCACGAGCCTCGGTTTTCGCACGTAGGCCCGCAGCTCCCTAAAATCTAGCGAAAAATGTAAAGAGTGGGGTTAATCCCCCCACGTGACACCTGCTGAATCCTGCGACCCTCTGTCCGTGAGCCCCGAGCCAGTTTACAATTTCTATTATTCATTTTCCTCGATGATCCGTCCTTGAGTCTTCGCTCGCTTGATGTCTGGTCATCGCGCTCCAACCGACTGCAGGTTGTCCTTTGTCCCTCTAGACCTTGGCCACCTTCGGCAACTCGAGGAAGATCGGATGTTGATCGTCCTCAGCCTGGGTCCTCTTGGTGTGACCCCGAGAGATTGTTCTCAGGGTCCTCCTCTTCTTGGGTGCCAAATCTCCGATCAAAAATCCGTGTATCAGAAATCCATTTTTGTTGCGTTTTTTGCGCTGCCTCGATGGTTTAATTGAAGGGAAAGGAAGGAGGGGAGTGTGAGCTCCCCCCGAGACTTAAATTTCGAATTCTAGCACAAATTTATATTTGCTCTAAATGTGACAATTGTCACAATGTTATTGATATTGATAATGATGATGATAATGGTACAGAGAATGATGATGACAATGTGAGTGAAAGAAGAAAAAATGTAAATGACATCGAAAAAGGAATTAAAAAACGAGGGAAATTGAAAATCATTCGATATCGCAGATTTAAATTGAATCAAGACGAATTTAATTATTATAGAGAGCAAGTTTTATTATTCTTTCCTTGGAGAAATGAGCATAATGATATTGAAAATGTTAACTGTAAAGAAATATACGAAAAAAATTATAAAATTATCGAAAGAAATCGGCATAAATATTCTATTCTTGGTGATGAAGTGATGGATANAGAGAATGATGATGACAATGTGAGTGAAAGAAGAAAAAATGTAAATGACATCGAAAAAGGAATTAAAAAACGAGGGAAATTGAAAATCATTCGATATCGCAGATTTAAATTGAATCAAGACGAATTTAATTATTATAGAGAGCAAGTTTTATTATTCTTTCCTTGGAGAAATGAGCATAATGATATTGAGAATGTTAACTGTAAAGAAATATACGAAAAAAATTATAAAATTATCGAAAGAAATCGGCATAAATATTCTATTGTTGATGATGAAGTGATGGATATAGCTTTGGGTGAAGCCATTTCTGATAATCAAAATATTGAAAAAGAACTGATAGACGATTTTGAAAAGCAGAGAATATCTCCAGATCAAGCGGTTGATATATTTGCTCAAACTGGTAGTGAGAAATCTAGTCAAAAATATAAGATTCGTGTTACTAAACCGGATAGTATGACTGAAAAAAAAATTTTAGAGGTATTTGATCAATTGAATAATTTACAGAGACAAATCGTTACGCATGTCCTCAATTCTTTTAAATCCGATAAATTACCTCTCCGCATATTCATAAGTGGATCAGCTGGAGTTGGTAAAACGAAGGTAATTAATTCAATTTATCAGATTCTATCTTTATATTTTCAAGAGATGACGGGTCCAAAAAGTGATTTAGTAAAAATATTATTATGTGCTTATTGTGGGAAAGCTGCTCACTTGATTGGCGGATTGACACTGCATGGTGCATTCTCATTACCATTTACTGAGTATGGAGATCAAATGTCAGNACAAATGCCAGAATTGTCGGCAGATTTATGTAATTCAATTCGTGCAAACTTGGTTGAATTGAAATTGCTAATTATTGACGAAACTTCCTTGGTTGGTGCTAATACCTTAATGCGCGTGGATACTCGATTGCGTCAAATTATGGGAACGAATATGAGTTTTGGAGGTATATCTGTTATCGTAATTGGAGATTTAAATCAATTACCACCTGTGAATGATAAACCGATATATTGCTCGCCTACTTCAGGACCACTTAGTATGTTATCCGGTTCATTGTTGTGGGAAGAATTTCAGTTCTTCGAATTAACAGAGATTATGAGACAGAGAGAAGATCAGCAATTTATCATTGCATTAAATAACTTAGCATTAGGACGAGTGACAGAATCTGATATTAGATTGATAAGAACTAGAGAAGTGCGTGAGGCCGAAGTTCCGGAAGATACAATGAGATTATATTTTACGAATGATTCTGTAAAAAAATATAATAAGAAAAAGATTAATTCTCATCCTGGTGAACATTTTAAAGCTAATGCTTTTGATGTAATTCCTGCTGATTTTCACGATACGTGGAAACAAAAAAAATTAAAGTCTTTTCGAACAGGTAGAACTAGAAAAGAGTTTAGGATTGTGCCGCATCAAATATCACTTAAATTGGGGATAAATTATATGATCACGATGAATATGAGGGTAATTGATGGACTTGTCAACGGTGCTTGTGGAATATTACAGCATATTAGTTTTGATGGAAATAGTAACAAACCGCGTAAATTATGGCTAGATTTTAAGAATCCAGTAATTGGTGCAAGGGAAAGAAACAAATTTATCAATTTTATGAGAGAACATGAAATCCCTTCACATTTAGTTCCGATTTCACCCATAAATTACTCAATGACTCATTATCATAAAAGCAATTATCAAATTATGCGAACTCAATTTCCACTTGTACCAGCCGAAGCCATGACAATACATAAAAGTCAAGGCCAAACATATCCTGGAGTATGCATTGTAGGATGATTAAATTTTCAAAATTTTAAAATGAAATAGAAATCTGAAACCTCGAAAAATGAAAAGGAAGAGATCTAATGTATTCACGAACGAAAAGAGAAGAACCGAATTATCGGTGATTCATCGAATCAAACGATGAGGCTCTTAATACACGAGAGACAGGACTCGCTCTCTTTCCTCCGGTGGCCACCGAACAGATAAGTACAGTGACAGTTGTATATTATGGGTACCCAATTTTGATTTTGATAATTTCTCGAATATTCCATATTCAATGAGAAATTTTTACTGTCACTGGTCTCAGTGCAACCTTTTTTCTCTGAGACGAATAATTTATAATTGAGGAAATGAGCCTTTTTTGTCTTTTATAATCTCTGATCTCGTGTGATAAATTAAAAGTGCACATATTTTTTGATAAATTAAATAATATAATGAGTGACGACTCTTTTGGGTTTTGTGATGAATAAAAAAAGGAATAAATCCGAGGGTTATTATAAAATATAGATTTACTTAGTTTTACCGCGTAATTTAATGATTAATATGACTGACATTGAGCTGTTCGATTTATTCAAAATATTTGTAATGAGCGTTTATTTGACTGTTTCTTATGGGATTTTGCGTAATCTTCAAATATCTATAAATATTGTCTTAAAAATATCAATCTAAACTCCAATCTTTATTCATAATAATAAATTTGAAGGCACATGAAATGAACCAAAATTTTGTTGATTCTTTATTGAATTTATTTATTTTAATTGTAATTATTTTTATCTGGGAGAAAATTTCGAGTATTTTTATTTTAACCGATCGTGTGATATTTCGGGTCATCGTGAGTTTAATCATTTTTGTTAATGTTCTCCATTTCATGGCCATAATTAATTCTTTTCTCCACTAAAACTTTTACTGGCTTCGGAAATTTTTCGTCCCAGCACATAATAATAATAATTCTATTACAGCATTGACTTGCGATCATATAAAGTGGCTTTAACAAGATCATTATTATATGTGGCTTCAAGTCGAGTATGTAAATTAAATGATCTTTATATATTAGGCGCTTTCAACCCACCTTCAAAACCCAAAAGTTATGATATTTTACTATTAGAATCGGAAAAATTTCATCTCAGAAATGTACAACTATCATATATTAATGATATAAAAGCTGACGATTATTTACCGCTAAAATGTACGAGATTCCCAAAAGCGATGCCCCTGGATCTTCGCAAAATGCTGATGAGATTGACGTATTGGAAGAGACCCTGATACTCTTCAGTACTGACGAAGCTGAGAGCTGTACGCTC
>NW_021681450.1:7602-7933 GCF_001412515.2 Diachasma alloeum
CGCCCGGTAATTAAAAATTCACCTCTCCCTTCCTAATTGAAATTAAGGGATAAAAAAAGGACAGTTCGACGGAGAATTAAATTCTCCATCAACTAACCCTGTTTCATCCCTTAATCTCTGTAACAAAAGAATAAAAATCGCCGTGAAAGTCAGGGGCGAGTAGGAAAAATAATTGTTTTGCGGCGCACAGTGACTCCCGGTAATTAAAAATTCACCTCTCCCTTTCTAATTGAAATTAAGCGATGAAAAGAGGGCAGTTCGACGGAGAATTAAATTCTCCATTAACTAACCCTCTTTCATCCCTTCATCTCTGTAACAAAAAAATATAAAC
>NW_021681450.1:7997-8572 GCF_001412515.2 Diachasma alloeum
AAGGGATGAAAAGAGGGCAGTTCGACAGAGAATTAAATTCTCCATTAACTAACCCTCTTTCATCCCTTCATCTCTGTAACAAAAACATATAAACTGCCATGAAACTCACGGGCCAGTGAGAAAAATTATAGTTTCGTTGCGCAGTGACTCCTGGTAATTAGAAATTCACCTCTTCCTTCCTAATTGAGATTAAGGGATGAAAAAAGGATGGTTCGCCGGAGAATTAAATTTCTCATCAATTGACCCTCTTTCATCCCTTAATCTCTGTAACAAAAGAATGAAAACTGCCATGAAAGTCAGGGGCCAGTAAGAAAAATAATTTTTTCGCGGCGCACACTGACTTTTCACCATTCGCCCGGTAATTAAAAATTCACCACTGCCTTCCTAATTGAGATTAAGGGATAAAAAAGGACAGTTCGACGGAGAATTAAATTCCCCATCAATTAACCCTCTTTCACCCCTCAATCTCTGTAACAAAAGAATAAAAACTGCCATGACACTCAGGGGCCAGCAAGAAAAATAATTGTTTTGCGGCGCACAGTGACTCCCGGTAATTAAAAATTCACCTCTACCTT
>NW_021681450.1:8837-10398 GCF_001412515.2 Diachasma alloeum
GGGAGAGGTGAATTTTTGAATACCGGGAGTCACTGTGCGCTGCAAAACAATTATTTTTCTTACTGGCCCCTGACTTTCATGGCGATTTTAATTTTTTTGTTACAAAGATTAAGGGATGAAAGAGGGTTAATTAATGGAGAATTTAATTCTCCGTCGAACTGCCCTTTTTTCATCCCTTAATCTCAATTAGGAAGGGAGAGGTGAATTTTTAATTACCGGGAGTCACTGTGCGCCGCAAAACAATTATTTTTCTTACTGGCCCCTGATTTTCATGGCAGTTTTTATTCTTTTGTTTCAGAGATTAAGGAATAAAAGAGGGTTAATTGATAGGGAATTTAATTCTCCGTTGAACTGTCCTTTTTTCATCCCTTAATCTCAATTAGGAAGGGAGAAGTGAATTTTTAATTACCGGGAGTCACTGTGCGCCGCAAAACAATTATTTTTCGTACTGGCCCCTGATTTTCATGGCAGTTTTTATTCTTTTGTTACAGAGATTAAGGGATGAAAGAGGGGTAATTGATGGGGAATTTAATTCTCCGTCGAACTGCCCTCTTTTCATCCCTTAGTTTCAATTAGGAAGGGAGAGGTGAATTTTTAATTACCGGGAGTCACTGTGCGCCGCAAAACAATTATTTTTCTTACTGGCCCCTGACTTTCATGGCGATTTTTATTTTTTTGTTACAAAGATTAAGGGATAAAAGAGGGTTAATTAATGGAGAATGTAATTCTCCGTCGAACTGCCCTTTTTGCTTCCGAAGGGAAGCATTGTTTTTGGTCGATTTTTCGATTTTCTAATTTTGATTGCAAATGGTCCAAGACATCATGAAACGTGAAGAAATGAGTTTTTAAGGTCATGTCTGTATGTGTGTATGTGCAAATTCGCGTTTTTCGGGTTTTATTTTTAGAAAATTGAACATAAATACGGTGAAATTCGGAGCTAAAAATCTGAAATTTTATGTCATGATAGCCATCAACAAGCCCCATTATGGTGCTTCATTTCAGCTCGATCGGTCAAGTAGTTCTCGAGATATAACCACTTGTTTCTATTTCGTTTTTTATCTATATCTCGCCAACGACCACCGATTTCAACTTTTTTTTTTCAAAATATTCGTCTCAATGCCTTCTATCTAAGCCACTCATAGCATATATATTACTCATACAGAGTTTAGAGATATAGCCGTTTATTCGTTTTTCCACCGAAAACCTTGTACGCACAATAACTCAATGAAAAAAAGAGATAGCGACTTGTAATTTTGTACGCTGCTAACATTTATGATATAGACGGTTCGTATTTCAGATGGGGAAAATCGGCCAAGTGGTTCGCGAGATATTCAACTTTTAGGGACCATCTATTTTGTCAAATATCTCGGTAACTACTGGACGGATTAAATTTTTTTTTTTCAAAATACTTGTCTCAGCGACTGCTATCTAGATCAATCAAAATATATATACCCTTTCGTTAAAAGTTTTTGAGATATTTACCTTTTTCTGTTTTTTTGTTTTTCTCGTTCCTGTGGGGCTGATAACTTGTGATACAGAAACAATATCGAACTGAAATTTT
>NW_021681451.1:0-120 GCF_001412515.2 Diachasma alloeum
ATATAGGCGGGTGTCTTCAAACCCCCGGAGAAACCGCATACTCATGTATTCTCGCCGAAATTCATTTTTTTTTAATTTATAAAAAATCTGCGCATGTTTCCGGGGGCGATAAATTTTATA
>NW_021681451.1:1062-1313 GCF_001412515.2 Diachasma alloeum
TTTTAATTTATAAAAAATCAGCGCATGTTTCCAAAGAGGTAAATTTCATAACAATGTAGTATCAAACCCCTCCTCCTCGCCCCCCTAAATTTTCATCTCTCCGGATATATGCGGGTGTCTTCAACCCCTCGGAGGAACCGCATACTCATGTATTTTCCCAGAAATTCATTTTTTTTTAATTTATAAAAAATCTGCGCATGTTTCCGGGGGCGATAAATTTTATAAAAATATAATCTCAAACCCCTCCCCCT
>NW_021681451.1:2738-14732 GCF_001412515.2 Diachasma alloeum
CTCCGTATACATACCCTTCCCCCCACTTCTCACAAAGTTCAAAATTTTTAGATTCCATTATTTTATTTATCTAATTATTTGATGCCCCTCTTCGCCCCTATTTGACCCGCAGCATTCTCCTCCTACATATCTATTTGCGATAACATTGTTCACGTAGGGCAATTGTGTCAGTACAGAATTAAACTAATTTAGAAAAATGCCAATATGAACCTATTGGATAATCAATTTTCTCCCGCCACTGCTGCCGACATTATCGGCCTGGGCGAGAAGTCGACACTGCCGCCATCCGGCGGCGTTCCCCCTACTGATTTATTTTCCCTTTCAATATGCAAATTATTATTTTCCTTAATTATTGGAAATTAATGTCATTAAAGCTACTAAAATTCATTTATAATTCATAGATTTACATCCATAATCGTTCCAGGTATCATTTACCCTTTTTTACACCAAAACAAGTAGCCACCTAACAGCCACCTAATTAGGTGCGTCAGTTGCGGATGTGTTCAATTGACTGTGTCCAGTTGCACCCATCCCTCGTGGGGGTCACCCATACGGGCCAGTTTCTAGGTTGCTGCGACGGGCTCAACGCGCGCCTAAATTCACATTGCTAAAGAGACTTCTTATAATGCGTTCAGTGGGGATGAAAAAACACAGCTGAAGACAAGTTTTTTCACTTTTCCAAGAGGGTAAAAATACCAAAGTGGAGGCCGGCGAAATGCCAAAACTACGTAAATCATTGTTAATGGAAAAATGTCGAATTTGTTTGTGTGATAATGGCGTTATGACAGATATATTCACGGATGAGTTACGTGGAATGATCAAGGAACTCATCCTAAGTACCAGGATTAATGTAGTGTTTATTTTCAACAGTTCATAAAATTTGGTTATGTTGGACTCCAAGTTCTTATTGAATAATTCACATGATAATTTTGAATTTCAGATTGATGAAAATGAGAAATATCCAAGGAATATTTGTCATGTTTGCCTTTATAAACTTGACATGTGGTGTCATTTCAAAGCGCAATTTGTTCAAAGTAATAAAGTACTTTTGCAACAGTTGAAGATGGAATTATTAAATCGTGCTGTGAGTATGATAAATTCATCATTTTTATCCTACAAACATTACTAATGGAGAAATAACTTTCAATACTTGTCTTTTTTTAATTCAACTGTTTTTTTAACCTCAATTTTTTTTGACTGTAGTTCGTAACAATGAGTTTTTTCATTATTACCACTTAAAATGTCATGCAACTAGTGTTAAACAGTAATGAAGTAATGAAACGAGATGAGTCAATGTCACTTCGAGATTAGTTTATGAAAAACTATATCCCGAATTACAGATATGTATTCTATACTTTTCATATTAAAAAAAAAAGACATTCATGAAAAGTGAATTGTTGATTGGTAATCAACTACCTAAATATACAGCAACTCATGAAAAAACTGGAAATAATCCAGCGAATTTGTCAAAACTATTGTTAAAGCAACATGACAAACCGATTGCTCATATGAAATTGGATTCAATTTTCTCAATTTTCTTATCATATTCAAGGAATAATAATTTCAGGTATCTACAACCAAGAGGAAACTCAGTGAATCTCCTTTAACCCCAGAACTCAACAACGATGATCTGGTTGATTCCGTAAGTGTAAAAAAGTCTAAAAAGCCTCACATTATTTTGGCAGGGAAATGATGGACCATTACTTGCATGTGATATTTTCATTAGTTATACGATTATTACGATAATAAATTATTTTATTGCAAAGTTCGACAATTGTCTACAGGGCTTTCAATATTTCGTTTCATGAATCATCACTTTTTTTTACAAATTCTTAATTATCAAACAATTAGTGATTTATTTTTATCCGTTCCAGAAAAAAATAAAGCAAGAGCGACCCTCAACACCCCCTAATTTGGAGAGAAATGCAATGCAATTCGCAATCTCACTAGAGCCCTCGGGGAATCTGATCGAACCTTTACTAACTCCTCCAGGAATGCTAGATAGTGCATCGGAGAGTCACTCTCAGCAACTCCCAACCCCAGCACTGAAAGCTCGTATCTCAATTGGCAGACGAACTTCTGAGCAACGTTTAGCCTCCACCCAACGTTGGGAAGCTCGTAAAAAGGCTCTCTTAGCTGCCACCGGTGAGAACGACTCTGACACTGACTCAATGGCATCAGACGAAAATCAGCTTTCCCCAATTCAGAAAGCAAGGGCTAAGAACAATGCAGAGAAGGAAGCAGAGAGGCAGCGACGCTTGGTTAAAGCATGCAACAACCTTAGCCAGGGAGGAGCCCTGGAGAGCAGTGCAACAGATTCTTATCTCCAAAAATCGCCGGAAAATAACATCCAGATGAATCTCGTCGACAAAACTGACGACTTCGTACCGAAATCCGTCCAATCTGAGATCGCCATAGGAGATGCAACTTACATTGTCACATCTACACTTCTTTTGACGGAGCCCTTCATCAATAAGGACCATCAGACGAGGGAAAAAATCTCAGAAGAGCTTCCAAACTATCAAAACACTGATATTATGGATGCCGTGAAATTAAAACGTGTTAATCCACAGTCGAAGGCCTTTCAAAATGATAAGAAATTAATTGAGAGATGTTTGAACATTGAAGTTGAGGGAACAGAACTGCCAGCACTTCAAAAAGTCCAGGCAGAGTTGGCCAAGTTCATTGAAATCGAGGTGAAACAAAAATTGATGAATAATGCTGCAGTAGAGGAGAAGATTGAGCCAAAGCCCCAAGATAGTACTCACACTTTGGAGCAGAAGTTAAAAAGCATTATTGAGAAAAGCCTGAAAAATAACATTGACAATTCGAGAATGAAACGAGTTCCAATAAGCAAAATAACGATGGGTGACAGAATGAATAAGACTTTTTCCCCGTCTTTCATCAAAGCTGCCATGAAATCTCCACACTTTCAACCAAAAGTTTTATTGAGTCGAGTTAAATTACCTAAGGTAGAAAAACATACAGAAGTCACGAAAGGAGGAGGGGGTGGGAACCATCGCAACAACACTGAATTTTCCATTGATAACACTCAGCTTTTGGTGACTCCATCACGAAAAACTTACGCCGTTAAAGGTTCTCGCACCCCGAACATCTTGAAATCCTCTCGAATTGACAATACACCAAGTAAAAAGCCCGACAATTTACCCAGAGAACCCGGAGATTTCATTTCAAATGTCGATAAACACATATGTGGATTATGTGGTGCTACTTTCCCATCACAATCACAAGTGGAGGCTCACTACGAGTATCATAAATCCCCTAACACGGTTGAGATTAAGCACAAGATGATGAGATGTAAGAGATGTCAAGAAATCGTCGAAGCGAAATTTGTCAAATCTCACGTGTGTAAAACAAATAAATATAAGTGTGAAATTTGTAATAAAGTTTTCAATATTCAAAAAGGTTTGGAGGTACATTTGAAGGAGCATAAGAATCAGGAGGAGCAGGTGAAGATCGAAAGGCGAAGTGTTGAGCATACAGAAGTGGAACCCTCCGGTTTTGTGCCTCCTGTTTTTTCCATACCTGCATCTGAATCTATTGCAAGTGTTCTGACCCTCGATGAGGAGAACAAGGGAGTTTCTTCTTGCTTTATCTGTGACAAGAATTTTATGAATGAAGAACTATTGAGGAATCATTTTCAAACACATTGTGACAATACGAGTGAGGGGGACCAAGTGCTGGAGGATAAGGTGTATCAGTGTGCAATATGTGGTGAGACACTCGAATCTGAGTCTGGTTTGGAGGATCACGTGGAGAAACATCTGTGCGACGATGAGGATGATAATCCCAATTTGATTAACATCGAGGGCATTCTTCAGGTGCAAATTAACAAGCAGATGCACACTTGTGTCCAGTGTGCCCAGCAGTTTGACACTGAACTCAATCTTGTAATGCACATGCAGCAGCACGAGGAAGAGGCCGCTTTCGCTGAGTGGGGGAAGGAGGGCCTAAAGGCCCAGGATGATCATGCTTGTACTATCTGTGAGGAGACTTTCACTTCTGAGGAAACACTCGCTAATCATTTAGACCTTCACAATGGGAGTTGTCATATTTGTGAGTTGTGCGACAGACCCTTTTGGACGATTGATGAACTCCAACGACATGTTATCAGCCATTGTACGTGAAACATTACATTGCTTTTTTTTCACGCAACGAGGAGTTGTGGATTTTATTTTCATTCAGAATGTTTTTTTCCTGTTAAGGTAAAATGTATTGTGCCGCATAAATTCAGTGAACAAGTGGTGAGTTAGGAACACTTGTGCCGATTGCTTTTGAATCTCTCCGGATGTAAGAGGTTTAATATTGAAGAAAAAATTCGTCCCTTGATATTTGTCACAAAATACTACAAAAAACTTGTACAAGACAGCTCATTCTCCATTTTTTTTATTATCAGTTTTATCGATAATCACACGATTTGTAAAAAATTTATACGGAACGAAGCCGGTTTCACCGCTTTGTTATTGAATTTATCCCTCTTGAAGAGCTGAAGAGGCAGAACATTCAATTTTTTCTTATCACTTTGTTCGGGGAATTTCCTTTAGCACATGTAGATAAAAAACATCTTCATTTTATAAAATTAAACGTTCAATATGCGGCATTATCACAAGATGAATTATTTCTCATTTTTTTCCCAGTGGTCGAATTTGATTGATGATTCTCCTCTCGTCTTCTCGTTCGATTGTTTTTTCTCCTTTTTCATTTTACGTGATTCCGAGATTACAGTGGTGTCTTGCAGAGTGCAACTGTCCTATAGTATAAGGTAATCGTACTACATTGTACACGTCACAGATGTCTTTATGCAAGAAAGTAGTTGGAGATTGTAAATAACAGGTACTCCATTCATATGTTAAACCTGATTTAATTCTTTGGATTTTTAATAATAAAATAAAATAATCGAAGAAGAAAAATAAAAATTGGTTTACATCAAAAGTGTTATTCAACAGTTATTTGAAATTATTGAAATTAAAATGTATATGACTCGTTGTATTCTACTACAGGATAAATGAAGTTTTCACATCCGATTTGAATCATTACACTACTCCACTACTAGTTTATATCAATGAACAGCAGAATTTTCTAAGTACATTATGAGGAAAATTTAAAAAGATGGATTGAGGGGTTTTACCATCGTCACAAGTTATTTTTTATTATTTGGATACTTGAATACTGGAATATACAATACATGACATTCTAGCATTTCACTTAAATTCCTCAGAGTCAGGCCTTATGTCAATAATGTCAACCAATTAATTTAACAAATTGAAATGACGATATATTCGCCATAGCACCAAATATCAATTAATTTCATAAAATTTTATCTCCCAAAACTTGACCCGTCCACCACAAAATACAACGGAGGTTCTTCAATTATCTTAATTTTTTTTTTCATTTTTTATTTTATCCGAATAGAGTGAAAATATACTCGGATAAATGGATAAAAAATAATGTCTCGACTCTTCTCATTCATTTATTCATTCAGCATAACTTTGGCAGCACGATTTAAACCATTAGTGCCCCGATAGAACGTGAAGACTATATACATCATCAAAGGGAGAGGTCTGTATACTTTGTCATAATTTTGTATTGAAATGATAAAATGTAATTTGAAATGATATCAATAATGAATGATTTTACGAAGAAATGGAAGGTTCCGTCAGAGGTAACTTAGAGCTCCCCAATTCCAACAGAATTGCATCAGTAAAAGCAAGGCCTTCATAATATAGAATTATATTTTACCATCCCAGCACAAAATTGTCTTTTTCTTCTTTAAATTCCAGCAATACAAATTAGATTGTTATTGGGACATTTGATTTCAAATAATTGGAGGAAAAAATTTCCTCAATAATTAGTCTGAATTTATCTTCATCGAACTTGGCATTCGTTTATTCTGTTTTATTTGTTTTTTGTTTTAAAAAACAGACTATAATTTGGGTCCCGTGATTTTCTTACATGTAATATAATTATCTGGGGAAGGAAGGGGGGTATAACTTGTGTATATATAACGTATCAATATCATCAATTACTTATATAGTAATTAATCATCTAAAACGATACAATAATAACTTCAATGTCCTTTTCTATTATATAAATAACTATTATTTACAATGACACCATTCATAAAGATTGAATTTTTCATGAATATTATATTAATTTAGCAATTTAATTTTAATAATAATAATAATAATAACAATAAATTAAAAAGAATTTTTAATATATTCGTTTTGTTTCCGAAACAAGAAGAGAAAATGCAGAACATAAGACTTAGTTTCAGTGATATTTCTGAAGAAACAGGAAAAGCGCAGAACTGTACACATCTTTTCTTTTATTCCAAAAATTCTATTAATTGGCATTCGCATTTTTCCATCGCACTCTGTAATACTTGCGATGATTTTACTTTTCATATATATCGTTTTCTTCGTATCTTATACTTGTATTATATGCATACACTACGCTAGCATTCTAAACAGACGATCCAAACTCATTCAATCATACACGGAAGTTTTCTCACAACTTATGCCTCTCAGATTTATTTGAAAAAAAGGAGGTTTTTAAACATCGACCAGCATGTCCTTTAGATGCATCAAACTGATCTCTATATTTTTCATCTATTGTCCGCCCAATCTTCGTGTTATTTCCTCGAGTGACAAATTAAGAAGAAATTTGAACCTCCAGAAGCTTCCAATCGTAGGTAGGGTCCCTAGTCACTAGTGAAATTGTTTGCTCATTGGATTAGATATAAACCAAGGTCTCTTTTCTCGTACATCCTTGTGAGGATTAATTAAGCATCTCGACATTGATTCATGCACTTGGTGTGATGGATTAAATTAATCACTTGGAATTTGGCGTTTTTTGCAAGGAGTTTTTGAAACATATATTTATTACTGAGATACGACATCAACGTAGTTTGCTGGGTAAAGACCTACTCTTCCGTCCTTCCTCCCTTTGCACCAGCCTTGCTCGTCTTCATCCTCTAATTTTTCAAAGACTTCACCTGAAAAATATATTTTTTTAAGTTAATCAAGTATACTGTGAGTAAGCACGAAGAAATAATTCAATAAATGACACTCGAGCATCACCGCCAGTTGGGACTTCCCTCATGATCTACAGAATGGCTAATTCATTCGCCAAGTTTGGCAGAAAAACTATCGAAAAGAACCAACACACTGATCCTTCTCAAATATTAATAAGCTCTCCCCTCAAATTTGATTACCGTATTAGTTCCATAACTCGATAAAAACTTCTTACCTTGTTTGAAAGTTAATTCATCTGCTTCCGCACCTTCATAATCGTATAAAGCTCTAACAGGCACCCCAGGTTCGCCTGTGTCTACCAAGGGCTCACCCCCGTCCTCGTCCCACTCTTCCTCGTCAAAGGGATTCGATTCTTGCTTCGCATTCGTTCCATTTCTATTGAAGAAAACAGGAAGCAATGGCATTTATTCTTATAGGAATGTAAAATTCAATTCCTCAATTCCTCATGTTGAATAGGAATATGGCTCCATTATCTGCTGAACGTTATAAACATTGATTTTTTTGTTCGATTTTTATCTGGAAATTTCAACTCGATGCCCTACCACTCAGGGACACCTAAAAATTCGGAATTTAGATTGACAAAATTTTTTTTTCAATTCTGACAAATTCAAAGAACGTTTTTAATCAATACTGTCAGTCGCCACCATGGGGGAGGAAAGACGAAATACTAAATGTTCTGGCGCACCGCAACATGATTGTACAAAGAAAGGCTCTTTGAAAAAATTTGTAATATTTTTAAGAATTTTGTGACGACACTTTTCCGATGAAGTACTAATCACGCCAGTCTCCCCCATTGATAATTGGACGGGCGATTAGCTGTCCCTTTTGTCCGGAATTGAACACAGGAAAATCTTCTTTCTTCCGTTTTTTACGCCCCCGACAAAGTGACAGTTGATGGACAGTACAATTTTCAATTGAGGTGATTGGTGTAAGTGGTTGGTAGTTCATCGTAAAAGTGTGATTAAAAAATTCTTTAAAATATTACAAAATTTTTCAAAGAGCTTTCTTTTTCACAATCGTCTGGTGGCCCTGTCCCAAAGGATTCATTATTTCTTTCATCTGTCCACCCCCATGGTGGCGACTGACAGGCTGCCATTTGCCATGGTAAGTATTCATTATTCTCCTCTATGTAAATCATTCTTCAATATTAATTAACAACGCTCTTTCAAAATGTTCAGAATTTGTTTTACTTTTTTTTAAATCCAAATTCATAATTTTCGGGAGTCTGAGTGACGGGGTATCGAATTGAAATTTCGAGATAAAAATCGAACAAAAAAAGCAATCTAGATGACGTTTGGCAGACAATGACGCCGGGCCGTAATTCAAGGAATGTAGTACAAAGTGAAAACAACATTTATCTAATTGTCATTTGGTGACGTTTTGCAAACCGTTGTTACATGATAATCTCTGAGAGGAAATTGTCCGACTTTTCACATTGACGTCTTATTTCTGTTGTTTGCACTTGTCTGTACGCTACTAGCTGTGCTTTCAAATAATAACTGGTTCAGGGTCATTAACAAGGCTAAATATTGCTCGACTCATGAGCTTGATGAAGATAAAAGAAAACGACGAAACGTTGCAAAATAACAACTAGATGAATTCTATTTTCAGTTGTACGAGTCGTAAAGTAGAACTTTCTCTGAATTAACCTCTATACGATGTCCCAAAATAGGTGATCGAAATCTTAACGGATGAAGAGGGTGAAATTCTGAGCCGAAAGTTCCTTTTTAATTTTTGGCTCTGGATAATAGTTAATGAATTATTAATTAATAAAGTTGACCAATGACACCGTTACTGGACTGGAATTACTATGGCATAGGAACTGATAGATTACTATTTCCAGAACTTCCGGAACATCTCGGTTAATTTCATCGTTACAATAAAAATTAAGTCGAGTCTAAATTTTCAAAACTCGGCTTCTGCAGAGAGTGGTATAATAGTGGCTTTCGTCCTTATAAGGCCGAAAACAAATTTTCTGGTGAATATGAGTTTGCAGCCTGAGCCGAAGGTGAGGATTGCAATCATATGAACTAGAATTTTTTTTTACACTGCTGCTACGTTTACCTCGTGTCGAAAAGCGCTTTTGCGTTTACTTGTAAACGAAAAAAGCACAGTTCGACCTCTCGCTGAACGTAACATCACTGTCAAAATAGTATATTTTGATACAAGTAAGCTCTTGTGATTCACACTCGTGAAAATTACTTCACACTCGTGAAAATTTCCGTTTTACATGCGTCGAACTAGTATATTAGGTGTATAAGTTAATTCTCGGTCCCTAGATTAAATTGATCAGAACACCTATTTCAATTAAAAGAATTCCCCGCAATAAACGGCGTTTTGAAGCGCTATCTGTGACCTATCAAACCACTCAAGTCCGATTGTGGTGGTGTGGTGTGATTAAAGGCCTCCGCGCAATCAAAAAGCACACGCGATAAGCAACAAATATAGGTTATAGGCTATAAGAAATAAGTTTCTAACGTTCCGTAGTCAATGCCAGAGATTATTCAATGCGTGAACGCACAACAGAGCAATAAGGAATAGAACCGTGCAACAACTGTAGAAATAAAGTTATAAGCTACAAGAACCTTGTTTATCATGGCGTCAGCTGATCATACATACACGAGGGAAACAGGAAAAATACAGGATACGATGTGCATTGAAGGAGAAAATACTGTACAAAAGGATAGAATTAATCTAAACTATAAAGAGGGGGATGAATTATTGATTGAGCTCGTTCGATCTTATCGTCATATGTGGGATAAGAAACATCGTGACCACAAACGGGCACAAAGACAGACATCATAGAAAATTCGTTGTTCCGGCGACAGCGATCTTCTGCGACTAGTTTTCTTTGAAAGTGGTGAAACTTTCATTAGCAATTGGTCAAATATGGTTACTGACATCCTCGTCGATCGAAAAAATAACTCCTCATCACTTCGCAATTTGAAAATAAACGATTCAATGTCTCCAATTGTATCACCATATCATAAGGAATAATTGATAGGTCGCGTCCACCAACGTCGATACCTCCATCGTTTGTGCTTCTTCATTTTTTTAATGAACATAAATAGTCCCATTATTTGTAAACTCACAGTTGCCAAGAATAACGCATCGGTACCAATCATGATTACAAAATAATTATTACTACATAGGTAATTAAACGACTTTGACGTCTCTCAAATATTTCGTTGTGACACAGGTTATGCAGCTATTGCTTGTGCCTCTGTATTGTGCGTTGAATTGTTGCTTATAGCCTGTAACCTATATTTGTTGCTTATCGCTCGTGCTTTTTGATTGTGCGGAGGCCTTAGCACAACCTCAAAAAACAGTGAATAAAAATGTCATTCGACAAGCAGCACTTCCGTAGTAAAACAGTCCGATTATTTCCGACTGGGGGAGACAAAATGAATCGGCGTTGATGATGTTTCTGTCTTTGCCCGTTAAATGCTGATTGGCTGGTAGGTAGAGTTTGGAGTTTGGAGTTTTTGGAGAGTTTTGGAGTTGTTTGGAGAAAATTATGAGAATTAACAGGATCAAGGGTATGTGGCCGTTATCGTCCGATTACTTTCCAAAAAAGTGGTTGATAGATCTCATATTGCTCATATAAATCTTTAATATTTATAGCTCATTTAAATATTTATATGCGTAATATGAGATCTATCCACCACTTTTTTGGAAAGTAATCGGACAATGAGGGCCACATACCCTTGTTCCCATTAATTCTCATAATTTTCTCAAACTCCAAACTACTCCAAGCTACCTACCAGCCAATCGGAATTTAACGGGCAAAGACAGAAACATCATTAACACCGGTTCATTTTTTATCACCCAGTTGGAAATAATCGGACTGTTTTACCAGGGTTGAGGCACTGCCTTCTTTTCACCTTCCAACTTGGAAAAACTGCCGCAGAAGCACAAGAAATGATTTGTACGGCCTTGGGAGGGAGTGCTGTATCTTATAGCACATGTAAAACAAGAACTGATTGGAGAATGTTCTAAGGTACTTTCTCAACCCCCTGAAAAATTACAAACCCAATCGGGTTTGTACTTGGGAGGTATTTAGGGGGAAAATGTCATTTTTCGCGTTTTCTTTTTGAAAAAAAAAAAATATATATATATATATCCATCCAAAATATTCAGAAAACACTAAATAATTTACATTGCGGAATATTTAAGAGAGCTTCCCCGACCCCCGAAAAAATCACCAACCCCCGCGGGTCCGTACGTGGGGGTATTAAAGGGGTGAATGTTCATTCTTCGCATTTTTTGTTGAAAAAAAATATATTTTCAACCAAAATAGTCAAAAACACTAAATGATTTTCATTGGGGAATGTTTAAAGGGACTTTCCCAACTCCCAGGAAAATCACCAACTCCCTCGGGTTCGTACGTGGAGGGTATTAAGGGGGTGAATTTTCTTTTTTCGTTTTTTTGTTGAAAAAAAAATATATTTCCACCCAAAATAGTCAAAAACACGAATTTATTTTCATTGGGGAATGTTTAAAGGAACTTTCACAACCCCCAGGAAAATCACCAACCCCCTCGGGTCCGTACATGGGGGGTATCGAGGTGGGGAATGTTCATTTTTTGCGATTTCTAATGAGAAAAAAAATATTTCCACCAAAAATAGTCAAAAGAACTAAATGATGTTTATTGGGGAATGTTTAAAGGAACTTCCCCAACCCCCAGGAAAATCATCAACTCCCTCGGGTCCGTACATTGGGGGTATTAAGGGGGGAATGTTCACGTTTTTGCGTTTTGTGTGTACAAAAATATTTTTCCACCCAAAATAGTGAAAAACAAATAATTTTGATTGGGGAATGTTCTAAGGTACTTTCTCAACTCCGTGGAAAATCACCAACCCCCTCGGGTTTGTACTTGGAGGGTATTTAGGGGGAAAATGTCTTTTTTCGCGTTGTCTTTTTGAAAAAAAAAAAAAAA
>NW_021681451.1:14870-15395 GCF_001412515.2 Diachasma alloeum
ATATATATATATATATATATATATATATATATTTCCACTCAAAATAGTCAAAAAACACCATATAATTTACATTGGGGAATGTGCTCCCTTAAACATTCCCCAATGAAAATCATTTGGTGTTTTTGAATATGTTGGGTGAAAATATATCTTTTTCCCACAAAAAACGCGACAAAGTAAACATTCACCCCCTTAATACTCCCAAGTACGAACACAAGGGGGTTAATGATTTTTCCGGGGGTGGGGGAAGTACCTTAAAACATTCCCCAATGAAAATTATTCGGTGTTTTTGACTATTTTGGGCGAAAAAATATTGATTTTCACGAAAAACATGAAAAGTGAATATTGACCCCCTTAATACCGCCCAGTACGAACAGGAGGGGGTTCATGATTTTTTAGGGGGTTGGGGAAGTTCCTTTGAACATTCTCCATTGTAAATTATTTTGTGTTTTTGAATATTTTGGGTGGAAATATTTTTGTTTTCAACAGAAAACGCAATAAATGAACATTCCCCCCCCCCCCCCCCCC